>NC_135814.1:54575966-54875966 GCF_964213995.1 Mustelus asterias
ACATGTGAAGGTAGCTTCCTCATTGCTGCTACACTCTGATATGGCCTCCATTACCTCTCTGCTCCTCACGCCTTCCATCTGCCCTCCTCATATCCAGGATTCTACCTAGTGCTCCCTAGAATGTCTATCCCAGAATCATAGAATCCCTACAGTGCAGCAGAAGGCTATTCAGCCCATCAAGCATGCACTGACAACAATCCCACCCCTTAAACCCGTAACCCTATGTATTTACCCCACGAATCCCCCTGACACTAAAGGGCCTAACCTGCGCATCTTTGGACTGTGGGAGGAAACCGAAGCACCCAGAGGAAACCCACACAGACGTGGGGAAAATGTGCAAACTCCACACAGACAGTGACCCAAGGCTGGAATTGAACCCGAGTCCCTAACGCTACGAGGCAGCAGTGCTAACCACTGTGCTACCATGCTGCCCTCATTGCTACTTGTCCCTATCGCCAAGTAACTTAATTCTATATCTAGCTATTGCCTTGCTTGCAGTCAGCTGCACTCACAATGCTTACTCGCTACACCCCATGACCCCAGGAGGGTCATAACCTCCTCAACTTTTTTTTTGCAAACATATATTTTATTTATGAAATATCTGAAGGAAACATTGCAAAACATTTCAAATTGTCATAACAAGAAATTGCAATATTATTCACATTTTCTCCAGAGATCGAGGTGCACACTGAGGTTTTTCAGTTCAGTAATGAGGACATTACAAACATTTCAATACTTTTGCTGCAGAGAGTACAATTTTGTCAAGCTCTATACATTGGTCATGCTGCATTCTGAGGTGCTTCAATACAGTTACATACGGTTAGGATTATGTCGCCTGATGAAGGAGCAGTGCTCCGAAGGTTTGTGATTTCAAATAAACCTGTTGGACGATAATCTGGTGTCATGTGACTTCTCATCTTGTCCACCCCAGTCCAACACGGTTAGGATTAAGCACACAGTCCGAGGGGTTTTACACGGTTACCAACCCTCAATTGTCCTAGGGCACAGTGACTTTGCTCAACTGATGGCAGCCATGTGCCAATAGCTAAGAGTCTTTCTCAGTTGTGCACTCTTTTATGGGCCCAACTAATTGCATAGAAAGCTCATGACTGGCTCCCTGCTCTGTTACTGCCTCCTTCCACCTGGACTGTTCTTGATCCCTCATAAAACTCCTGCGCCCCCACCAAAGCTTTTAAAAACCCTTGATGAGCTGACAACAACCTAATTAACAAGATCAATTGGTCTATTATCCAAATCAGATGGCTTATTTCTACGTCATGCCACTTCTGAACAAAGTTTCCAACAGTCAGAATGGCAATGTCAAGCTGTTGCAATGGCTAGTGTAAATGTTCACATCTGTCCAACTCTGTACCTGCCCCACTGGGGATCTGAAAATCCCACCCAATGTTTCAAAATGTAGTTACATTCTTCACGCGCACAGCAGGAAAATAAACTAAGTGCTGTTGGTACCTCGAGGAAGACATGTCTGCTCACAATTTGGCATAGTGAATTGGTCAAGAATCAACAAATTTTACACTCTGGCAGTTATTCAGGTCTTCATGTATGCATCAGCTCTCTAAAAGAAGTATCCAATTAATCACCATTCCCACACTTCTTCAAATATTTATTTTCCAATTACTTATCCACTTACTATTTTTGATGTTTGATGCATTCCATTTGCATCACTTTCAGGGAGGACATTCATCCTCAACATGAAAGCAATCCTCCTAACCTCTCCTTTCATTCTTTTTAAGTTTATGTCCTCTACTTATCCTACCCATTGACCAATTACCCCAATTTATCTTACCAAACCCTTCACCATGTTTGTGATAACAAAGTCTACTTCTCAGTTTCCTGCTGATAAACAGCCTCCCACCTCAGTAACATAGAATTATAGAATGATCTAACACAGGAGGCTATTTGGCCTATTATGCCTGGACCTCTCTTCCCTTAAGTTATCCAATTGGTCCATCTCACCTACTCTGTCCTCATAGCTCTGTTATTTATTTCTTTTCAAGTATTTATCCAATTATTTTTTGAAAGTTACAATCGACTATATTTCCATATTTATTCTATCAAAACTACCTGTTTTTGGATACTTCCATCGTATTTCCTCTTAACCTTTTCTGCTCTAAGGCAAACAACCCTAGCTTCCCAGTCTCTCCACATAATTCAATCCATTCATCCCTGGTAAAACTCTTGCCTTCAATATCCTTCCTAAAGTGTGGTATCCAGAACTGAATGCAATATTCCAGCTAAGGCCTAATCAATGCTCTGTAAAGGTTTTACTTTTGCTTGGTTTTGTATTCTATGTCACTTTTAATGAAATCAAGGATCCAATTTGCATTCTGAACCTCCTTCTCAATTTGTACTGCCACCTTCAAAGATTTATGTACATACAATGAAAGGTTTCTTATCTGTTCTCCATTAAAATTGCATCATTTTGTATCGTTTAGTTTATATTATATTAGAGTCAAGACTGGCAGGCGCTGGCGAGGGGAGAGGTTGGGCAAGAAGGGTGAAGGGCAAGGGTAGACAGAGGGAGGAGAGGGGTGCTCCCTCTGGGGGTTTGGAAAGCTCAGGGACCCACCAACAGACTCAAGGACTCGTTCAGAAGGCTCCTTGCTTTGCCCACTACCAACATGAGAGACAACTGCTGAGCTGGACACTTGGTGTGGGCCTCTCTCACCATCAGTCTCAAATGATCCTGCTACCAAAGTTTCCAACTGAATGAGGAAAGGAATGCTGGATCTAGTTCCGGGGAATACAGTCCAAAGATGTGCGGGTTAGGTTGATTGGCCAGGTTAAAAATTGCCCCTTAGAGTCCATAGATGCGTAGGTTAGCGGGATTAGCGGGTTAATATGTGGGGGTAGGGCCTGGGTGGGATTGTGGTCGGTGCAGACTCGATGGGCCGAATGGCCTCCTTCTGCACTGTAGGGTTTCTATGATTTCTATGATGATTTCTATGATTATCTCTTCTTGTTCTTCCGACCAAAATATATGACTTCACCCATCTCTGCATTAATTTAATTTCCATGAGTCTTCCCTTTTTTTCCGTGTGTTTTTATACTCTTAAAACCTGAGACTGTCATCCTCAATGTTTACTATATTTCCAAGTTTCATGTTATCTGTGAACTTTGAAATTATGCCCTTTATTCCTAAGTCTAGATCATTGATATATACCAAAAAGAAGTGTTCCTAATACCAATTCCTGAGGACCACCAACGTATATTTCCCTCTAGTCTGAAAAAAACTATTCACAGTGCTTTCATTTCTTTAGCTAATATTCTTATCCATGTTTCCACTGTCCCTTTCATTCCACGGGCTTTCATTTTGCTAATAAGTCGATTATGTGGAGCTCAAAAAAATTCATCAAACATTATTCGTCTGTAACAAATCTGTACTTCCTTTCACTTATTAGTCCACACTTTATCAAGTGTCAGTTAATTTTTTCCTGGGTTATCGTCTCTAAGGATTTCCTCACCACCGAGATTACTTGGCTTGTAATTGCTGGAGTTATCTTTACCCCTTTGATCCACATTTTTAATGCCCCAGTACTCTGGCACCATTCCAATGTCCAAGGAAAATTGGAAAATTGTGGCTTAAGTCTCTGGAATTTCTACCTTAACTTCCCACAGTGGCTTAAAATGCATCCCATCTGAACTGAGTGACTTCTTTTACTTTGAGTACAGACAACCTTTAGAGTGCCTCCTCTTTGTTTTTATTCTATCCAATACTGTTACAGCCTCTTCCTTTGTTGCTACATCGGCAGCATCTTCTGCTCTAGTGAAGATAGCTGAAAAGTACTCATTTAGTATCTTAATCACACCCACTGCCTTCACAAGAAGATCTCATTTTCAGTTCCTAATTAGTTCCCAACTACCCTTTTACTCTGTGTGTGTTTATAAAAAATATATGGCTGCAAATTCACTCATTCTCACTTGGCCCATCTTATTTTCTTTCTTATATCTCTTCTTTTCCTTCTTGTTCAGTGTGGGCTCTTCTGTATTGTCCACTTAACATTTGTCATAAGTCACCTTGTTATGCTTTATTTTCATCTCCACATTTTTAATTAGCCAGAGAACTTGAGCTTTGCACATACTTCATTAAACCCTAGTGGGAATGTATCTATTCTGTACCTAAAGTATCTCCACTTTCAAGCCCCCATCATTGTTCAATTATTGTTTTGCTTATCAATTTTTCATTCCTATCTATCAGGACCCATTACATCTCATTGTAATTAGCCCTGTCCACTTAAGTATTTTTACATTTATTTGTTCCTTGTCTTTTTCGCTCCTATTCTAAACCTGATAACATTATGAACACCATACCTCAAATGTTCAACCACTGAAACCGACTTCATTAGCCCCACTGTATTCCCCGGAACTAGATCCAGCATTCCTTTCCTCATTCAGTTGGAAACTTTGGTAGCAGGATCATTTGAGACTGATGGTGAGAGAGGCCCACACCAAGTGTCCAGCTCAGCAGTTGTCTCTCATGTTGGTAGTGGGCAAAGCAAGGAGCCTTCTGAACGAGTCCTTGAGCCTGTTGGTGGGTCCCTGAGCTTTCCAAACCCCCAGAGGGAGCACCCCTCTCCTCCCTCTGTCTACCCTTGCCCTTCACCCTTCTTGCCCAACCTCTCCCCTCGCCAGCGCCTGCCAGTCTTGACTCTAGCAGGACCCATAGACTTCCCTCCAGTCCTGGCCTCAGCACAGTATGCTTTCCTCCAGCCTACCAACCAGAGGTGGGCTTACCCCTGGCTTTTATGTAGGAGGGCAGGATGACCGGCACCAATGTAAAGTCCAACCCATATATTTCTTTCCACATTGTATGCAAGGAAAACACGGAAGGGAAAGAAAAAAGTTGTGAAACTTGGTAGTGCTGATCAAATAACATATTCTAACACTTAGAAAAATTTGATATAGTTGATAGGTCAAAGAAAGGGTTTATTGGTTAGAACTAAGGAACAATAGTGGAGTCATTATGCTGATGGGAACAGGTAAAGGGCAAATTACTGGAAGATGCAAAAACTATAGTGTAATTAGAGTGGGAGATTTGCATTCTGCCAATATTAACTGGGATAGTGAGTGTGAAGGACAAAGAGGGGGAAGAATTTCTGAAATGTGTAAAAGAACTTTCCTGATCAGGGTGAAGGTATTCTCAATGTGAGAAGGAAGAGTTGGCAGTGTTATCTGGTGTGAAGAAGTTCCATCAACACATCTATGGTCAACGGCTTTTAATGATTACTGACCAGAAACCCTTATTGGGCCTCTTCAAAGTGGACAAGTCAATTTCCCCCATCGCCCCTGCTCAGATACAGTGCTGGGCCTTGTTTTTGGTGGCCTATGAATATCTTCTGGAACACCACCCTAGGACCCGGATAACTAATGCTGATGCACTGAGTTGCCTCCCACTGCCCACAAGCCTAGCTCCATTACCAGCATTGGAAGAGCCTGAGATGACCCTGAAATTTTTGGGGATCTGGCCTGTGTCAGCAAGGCAGATTAAAGCCTGGCCCCAAAAAGATCCAACCTTACTCAAAATAAGGCACATGATCCTACACAGTGGATTCCAGGACAACCATCCGAAGAAATAAAACCCTACCTCATTAAGAAAGTTGAACTTAGTGCTGAGGACAGGATCATTCTTTGGGGGTCCCGAGTAATTGTTCCGCCCCCAGGATAATGCCCAATATTAATGGACCTACATATTGGCCATCCAGGAGTATCCAAAATGAAGATGCTGGCTAGGAGTTACATCTGGCTGCCCAGTCTTGACTCTGACAACACAGACTTGGTGAAGCGATGTGACCTGTGCCAGGAAAATAAAAAACTCCCTCCCGCAACCTGTCTACATCCTTTGGGAGGGGCCACCAAGCAATGGGAGCGAGTACATGTGGATTTTGAGGGCCCTCTATGGGTTCTATGTTTTTAGTCATGGTGGACGCCCAATCCAAATGGTTGGATGTGCACCGCATGGGCTCCACTACTTCTCAGGCCACAATCGACAAACTACGGCAACGCTTCAGTATACATGGAATACCAGAAGTCCTGGTTTCTGATAACAGCACGGCTTTCACTGGCGGTGATTTCCAGAACTTTGTGCCCTCCAGTGGTATCTAATATGTCTGAACTGCACCTTATCACCCATCATCAAATAGACAGGCAGAATGGGTGGTTCAAATCTTCAAAAATTGTATTAAGAAACAACCGGCGGCATCCGTGGAGATTAAACTGGCACAAATTATGACAGGGCCACACCGCAAACAACATGTGTTGCTCCAGCAGGGCTGTTGATGGGACCACAGTTTTGTACCAGATTGAACCTGCTATTCTCAAACTTGGCGGGGAGGATGGAGTCCCAACAGGAAAACCAAAAAAGTAACTTTGATTCTGCAAGGACTGAAATAACTTTTGCAACGAGTGATCTGGTTCATGTAAGGAATTTCAGGACTGGTCCCAGATGGGTCATTGGGATCCTTATGGAGAAAACAGGACCCGGTATCTTACAAGCTCAAAGTTCAGGATAAAACCCTTAAAAAGCACTTAGGTCATCTCAGGACCTGGGAGTCCTTCAGCCACAACAGCAGGTGTCATATTTGGATAATGTAGCTATGTAGACATGTTTTATTAGTGATCAATAGTGGCTGTAACTGGTCAACCATAGTCATGAAGTGTAATTGGTTGTAATTGGTTGTAAAGTGTAATTCATTGTAATTGGATATCAGCGACTTCAGAACAATGTACACTTGTGATTGGCATATGCAATCACTTGTAAGATAAGCAAAAAATATATCTATCCATGCCATATATCACTCAGTAAGTCTGTACGCTACCTTGTGGAAGGCAGACTTCCTCACTATAGCTTGAATAAAAGGCCAATTTTAAAACTCCGAAAGCTTCAGCTGGTCTATCATGGTGCGAGGCGCATGTTCCCTGGATAGCAGCGGAATTCCGCATCAGCATGTATCCAACAGTCAAAATTATTTTGCTTCACCCTCTCAAATTTAATATATGTTTGTTCAGGCTGTGTTCTTCTGTTTTGAAATTTCTGCTTGCATGCCTCAGGTAGAAACTCACATGCACTAAGGGAAACTTTCTTTACTACATCATAATCTATAGATACTTCTCCCAACAAAGATGCATATACCTCACTAGCTCTTCCTACCAGTCTACTTTGTAAAGGTAATATCCAAATTTCTTTTGGTCATTTCATCTGTCAAGCTACCTTTTCAAAATAAATCGAAAATGCTTCCAAATCTTTTCCCTCAAAATTTTGGAAGTGCCTGTACAAATCTAAACATCTCCCCACTAGGTTCTTGTCCAAAGCTACGTTCTATCTCAACTTGCTCTAGTGTCTCTTTTTTTAACTGCCAATATTTAAAGTTGAAATTCTTTCTTTCTCTTTTTTTTTAGCCCTTTGTTAATTTGTCCATTTCACTTTGAGTTTTCTCATTTCTATTTCTTTTTCCTGCATTTCTAATTGCTTCTCCACATTTTGAAATCCCGGACGAGCCCCACTTTTGTTACAGTCCCAGTTGATGTGATAACTGGACTTTAGCTCTATGCACTTGTGTTCTTAAATATTACTCCATGGTATGGCTTTCTTCTAGTAAAGCTGAGAGAGATGTTCCCTTTCTAGCCTTCTAAACCAACTGCCAATTAATTCAACCATAACTAAATTCAACAAATCTTTCTACCTTAAAAAGGCCCCAGTTGCTAAGCAATAATCTCATGCTTCTGCTAGCTTTAATTTACTCCTCACTTCATAACTTCTCTAAGCACAATAGCAGCACAGTTTGAATTGAAATCAAACCCTCACACATCCAAATGCCTTTGTCCAACGGGAATCGTAATGATAGGTTTACCTTTTCTTACACAGAAACACTAAATTAAACCCACTTAAAACTACACCTTATTTCTAATATTTACCAATACAAGTATAAATCTCATAAAACTACCTTTGTTTTCCTGATAGTGAGGTTGGGATCTAGGCTTCTAGGGGGAGGAGGTTGGAGTCTAGAGGGTGAGTTTGGGAAAGGGGCACGGTTTGGGTCTAGGCGCAAGAGTGAGGATTGAAGTTGGGGCGTAGGGGGTGAAGGTGAGGTTGGGGTCTAGGGGATGGTGTTGGGGTCTAGTTGGTGGTGTTGTGGATTGAGTTTGGGGTCCAGGGGCTGAGAGTGAGGATCAAGTTTGGGGTCTAGGGGTAATAGGGTCTAAGGGGGTGGTGGTGGTGGGGTCTAAGTGCGTACGGTTGGAGTCTGGGGGTAAGGAGGAGGATCATGGTTGAGGTCTATGGGTGGTGTTCGGGTGGTGTTGGGGTCTAGGGGTAAAAGGTAAAGTAAAGTTAATTTATTAGTCACAAGTAAGGCTTACATTAACAGTGCAATTAAGTTACTGTGAAATTCACACTCCAGTGCCTGTTCGGGTCAATGCAACTAACCAGCACGTCTTTCAATCTGTGGGAGGAAACCAGAGTACCCGTAGGAAACCCACACAGACACTGGGAGAACATGCAAACTCCAGACAGACAGTGACCCAAGCCAGGAATCAAACCCGGGTCCCTGGCACTGTGAGGCAGCAGTGCTAACCACTGTGCCACCATGCCACCCCAAAGGTTGAGGTTGGAATCTAGGAGGAGGAGGTTAGGGTGGGTGAGGTTGGGGTCTAGTAGGTGGGGATGAGGTTGGGGTGGGTGAGGTTGGAGCCTAGTGGCTGGGGTCTAGTGGGTGAGGTTTGGGAATGAGGGTGAGGTTGGGGAATGGGGTGAGGTTGGCGTCTTGGGTGAGGATCGAGTTTGGGGTCTGTGGGATGGTATTGGAGTCTAGAAGGTGAAAGTTGGGGTCTAGTAGGCGAGGTTTGGGAATGGGGTGAGGTTGGAGTCTTGGGTGAGGATCGAGTTTGGGGTCTGTGGGATGGTGTTGGATTCTGGGGAGCAGGGGTAGCCTGCGGCAGTTACCTGCCCCGGCCGCTGGGTGGCGCAGTGAAGCGCCTTTCTCTCTGCTCCCCGGACCGGCGCCATTTTGGACAGGAGCTGAGGTGGGTTTAACTTAACATTCACATTCCGGGTTTAACATTCCAGGTTTCACATTCTGCTTACTGTTCACCATCTTCATCAATACACAACCTCTGTCATTCCCGCCTTCTATTTTATACTCCTCCTCAAAATGTACATTTCAGCTGCTTCTCCCGGTGCCGATTCTCGGCCCGGCGACATGATATTGATGAATAAACTTGCACATTTACTTTTCCTGGGATGCCTGTTCCCTCTCCTGGTGAATCCCGCACCCGGGGGGGTCTGAACCCCAGCTCCCGGGGCCCAGCTATCTGTCATACCGGCCTTGGAGGCCCAGCTGTTTCTTATACAGGTCCTTCCCCCCCCCCCCCCCCCGGGGTGCCTGGCTCTGGACTGGACTCCAGCCCCCATCTCTTCAGCTCACACCATAGTCTGTTAATTCAGAACATTGAACCATCCAGCAGAGACTTCACCGAGGAGCGTTCTGCACGAGGTCGCAGTCACCCTGACTGTATGGTGGGTAGAGGAAGAACTGGTGCCAAGGAGTGATTTCCAGTGCCCAGAACCAGCATATGTGCAGGAAGTGTCTCCAGCTGCAACTCCTGGAAGCCCGCGTTTCGGAGCTGGAGCGCCGGCTAGGGACACTGTTGAGCATCCGCAAAACGGAGAGTATCGTGGATAGCACGTATAGAGAGGTGGTCCCACCGAAGGCTCAGACTCCACAGGCAGGAAGGGAATGGATGACCACCAGGCAATGCAGGAATCTCCTGTGGCTATTCCCGTGTAAAAATAGATATACCGTTTTTTATGCTGTTGAGGGGAATAGTCTTTCAGGGGAAAACAGCAACAGCCAAATCCATTGCACCATGGTTGGTTCTGCTGCAGAGGGGAGAAGTAAAATGTGTGGGAATGCAACAGTTATAGGGGATTCAATTGTAAGGAGAATAGATAGGCGTTACTGTGGCTGCAAACAAGACTCCAGGATAGTATGTTGCCTCCCTGGTACTAGGTCAAGGATGTCTCGGACTGGCTGCAGGACATTCTGAAGGAAGAGGGCGAACAGCCAGTGGTCATAGTACATGTTGGTACAAACGACACAGGTTAAAAAAGGATGAGGTCCTAAAAGCAGAATATAGGGAGCTAGGAAGCAAGCTGAAAAGTAGGACCTCAAAGGTAGTGATGTCAGGATTACTACCTGTGCCATGTGCCAGTCAGACTAGAAACAGCAGGATACATAGGATGAATATGTAGCTGAAAAGATGGTGTGAGGGGGAGGGTTTCCAATCCCTAGGGCATTGGGACCAGTTCTGGGGGAGGTGGGACTAGTACAAACTGGATGGGTTACACCTGGGCAGGATCGGGAGTGATGTCCTTGGTTACTATTGGGGTTTACTATTGACCAAGAACTTAACTGGAGCAATGTTGTAAATCGTGTGCCTACATGAGCAAGTCAGAGGCTGGGAATTCTGCAGCAAATAACTTACCTCATGTTTCCCCAAAACCTGCCAACCACATGCAAAGTGCAAGTCAGGAGTGTGATAGAATACTCTCCACTTACCTGAATAAGTGTGATTCCAATAATACTTAAGAAGCTTCACAGCATTCAGGAAATAGATGCCCACTTAATTGGTACCCCTTCCATCACCTTAAAGATTTAGCCACACCACCACTGGCACAGAGTGGTAGCAGTAAGTACCACATGCAAGATGCACTGCAGCAAGTCATCAAGCCTGCTTCAACAGCACCTTTCAAATCCACCACCTCTACCACCTAGAAAGAGAGGGCAGCAAATGTATGGAAACAGCACCAACTGTAAGTTTCCCTCCAAGTCAAACACTGACTTGGAAGTATATCACCATTCTTTCAGTCACTGAATTAAAATCTTGGAATTCTCTAACAGCACTATGGGTTTTGCCTACATGAGATGAACTTCAATGGTTCAAGAAGGTGGCTCACCATTGTCAGCGTCATGCAATCAACACTGCTTTCAAAACAAATTAGAAAATGTTCACTCTGCTTTCAAACAGTGGTGTAGAGATGCTGGCTTTGGACTGGGTGGGCACGGTAAGAAGTCTCACAACACCAGGTTAAAGTCCAACAGGTTTATTTGGAATCACGAGCTTTCGGAGCGCTCCTTCATCAGGTGAATCTAATGAAGTATGGCAGCTCACCTGATGAAGGAGCGGCGCTCCGAAAGCTCGTGATTCCAAATAAACCTGTTGGACTTTAACCTGGTGTTGTGAGACTTCTGACTGTTCAAACGAAGTGGCATTCAGAGGTCAGATTACTTCTTCTGTCAATATGCACGGAATTACACAAGCCAGAACTTAGCTGACTTGTCTGAACATGACATTAAAATGCAATTGATCTTTTGGGACATTTTATTGAGAAGGCATGAAAATTCGACAAACCTTTTCTGTGGATTCATGCCTGCCACCATCCAAATAACTGGAAGCTAGTTTACAATGGACTTGCAGAGGTCTTGACTTTGGAATGGAATTCCACAGAATGGGTGTGAAGAGGAACTCAGTCTATTCGCAAGGATATTCAAGTTGCTGAAAGTCAAACAATATTCGGTTTCAGTCTCCCAAGTTGTCAGAGACAATTTATGCAGACAATGGAAAACATGCTACGGTCACCTGACAAACCTGGCTTTGATAAGGCACACACGTTTGGAGAGCAGGGAGAGAGAGAGGGAACAGGTCCAGACAAGCAGAGGAAGGACCAAGCCTAGAAACCAGCAGCAGGCAGAGAATTGGGGCTACCCTTTACCTACCAAGCTTTCATTATAAGTGTTTGACTGTGTTGTGTATTGGAAACGTGATCTGTTGTCGGTTATCAGCTGTTCAGGAAATTCAAAGCGACTAAATACTTCTTATAGTTTCCCAATAGTCTTCTCAGATGAGGTAAATGTCATAATGGTGACCTCTGGCCATTTGGTGTGACCATCGACCATTATTAAGAACATGTGTCCTTTGAAAGGTCCTGCAAAATCCACATGCATACGTTGCCAAACCTCTTCACTGCATTCCCATGGATGCAACAGTACTAAGGGCGGTAGGTTTCTTAGCTTCACACAAGAAGAACATTTTCTAGCTTTCTCCTCAATTTCCACATCCAGTCCAGGCAACCAGAAATAACTTCTTGCTATTTCCTTCACACGTACAACTCCACAATGGCCCTCATATAGCTTCTCTAATACTCCAATCTTGAAAATCCATCTGCATTACAATGTGGACTTGACTGTTGGTACTTAATGGTGTAAGTATGTGGAGACAAAATCAGTGCCCATCTTTCCATTCTACTTGCTGCAAATGATGGACTTCCCGTGTGTGGTCCAAAAATGGTAGCAAGTAGATGATGGTCCATCCGCAATGTACATTTTTCCCCATTCAGAAACTAATGGAATTTCTTTCCACTAGAAATAATCCCTAATGCTTCCCGTTTAATCTGGGCATAGTTACTTTCAGCTTTGCTTAAGGTTCGAGAAACTAAAGCAATGGGTCTTTCTTCACCCAATGGCATGATGTGGAAGATCACTGCTCCCACACCCCCTACATAAGGGGATTACAAGCTAACTGTACAGGTAAAGTAGAATCAAAGTATGTGAGAGCTGCAGACTTAAGTATTGCTTCTTTGGGTTGCCTGAAGATGTTATTGCATTGATCCAATCACTTCCATGTCTGGTTCTGCCACAAGAGGTTATCTAATTGTTTCAGAATTGTTGCCAATTTTGGGACAAATCTTCCATAATAATTCAACATTCCCAGGATATAATGTAACAGGTTAATGTTCTGAGATGCAGGTACCTCCGTAATGGCCTTAACCTTAGAAGGAGATTTGTGAAGGCCAGTGGCGTCAACCATGTATCCCAAATACTCAGTGGAGGATTGGAAAAACTCACTTGTCCTTACAGACTCTCAGACCATAGTCTTCCAATCTCTGGAGAGTGACATCCAAGTTTTGATGGTGTTCGTCTTCATCTCATCAGTGACTAGAATGTCATCCAGATAGCACTGGAACCCACTCAGTCTACTCAGCATCTGATCCATTGCCCTTTGAAACAATGCAGGAGTAGATGTGATACCAAACATAAGTCTCTGGTACTGGAACAAGTCTTTATGTGTCACGATTGTCATATGTTCCTGTGACTTATTGTCCACATTCATCTGCAAGTAAGTCTGGCTCAGTTAATTTTGCTGAAATTTTGGCCTCCTATCAATCTTGCAAACTGGACTTCAGTGTGAGGTAATGAGTACTGTTCAGCAGACAACGCTGGATTGATGGTGACCTTGAAGTCACTGCAAATCCTTACAGATCCATCTTTCTTGATGACTGGAATAGGCGTGGCCCTTTCATTGATGCAGACAGTTTCCAGAACTCCAGTCTTCACAAGTCGCTCCAGGTCAGCCTCCACTTTCGACCTAATAGCATATGATTCAGACCTTGCCTTCAAGCATTTTGCTTGGTTTCCGTCTTGTTATTTTCAGTTTGATTATAATATCCTCCTTGCTCCCTAATTCTCCATCGAAAACAACAGTATGCTTCTTTAAGATTTTTGTGAGGGCTGATTCACCACTGGTCATCATGTTGACTTTTGCCCAGCTTAGTCCAATCTTCTCCAGCCATGTGTGCCCCATTAACACTGAATAGTTTCCCTGTAGAGGCAAATCTGCTGTTTGCCCAGTGAGTTGCACAGCCACTTTAATGCAGCCAGTCAGAGGAACAAGTTCACCTGTGTACATCTTCAGCGCAATCATTAACGATCTTAAGGAAATATGTTTGAGTTTCTCATTATAGATAGTCTCTGGCACCAAGTCTCTGGGCACCAGTAAGAATTCTGCCCCAGTGTCAACTTCCATCCTTACTTGTCTGTCCCAGTGGTGTGACCCAATATCTATGTGTAGTATCAGCGATGGCTAGCACGTTTAGTGATAACTCCTCCTCTGATTGAGTCTCTACGACCCTTTTGTACAACATGGACATTTCTCCTTTTATTTTGTTTGAATGTTGTCTTGGTTTGTTCTTGCTCTCTCATTTTTATTCATACCTTGTTTTTTCTTCCTGCAGGCATGCTCTATATATCCTTTTTTCCCTACAGTTTCGATATTTTAAGTCTTTACATCAGCATTCAGCAGCAGAATGTCCTGGCTTTGCACATTGGTAACATGGACGAGTCTCGATGGCTTTGGGTGTCGATTCAGCGAACATTTTGTGTATTCAAGTACACAAACTCAATTGCTGGACTTAGAAACAGCACTTTCAGTGGCCTTCTGCAGAGTAAGATTACTCTCAGTTAATAGAGGTTTGTGTCGCTTCAATGCATAGACCACAAACAAATCTGTCCTGAATAGTGTCATTCAGCATATCTCCAAACTCTCAATATTCTGAAAGTCTTAAGCACTGCCGTGAATTGCGCGATTGACTCCCCCTCTTGGTTTCTTTTATGGAATCTGAAGTGCTCTGCAATCACCAGGGCTTTTGGTGAAAAATGTGCTTGCAGAATGTCCACAATCTGTACGTTTTAGTGCCGGGTTTGTCAGTTTGCATTAAACTACGGAGGAAATCATAGAGATCATAGAAACCCTACAGTGCAGAAGGAGGCCATTCGGCCCATCGAGTCTGCACCGACCACAATCCCACCCCACATATTTACCCACTAATCCCTCTAACCTACACATCCCAGGACTCCAAGGGGCAATTTTTAACCTGGCCAATCAACCTAACCCGCACATCTTTGGACTGTGGGAGGAAACCGGAGCACCCGGAGGAAACCCACGCAGACACGAGGAGAATGTGCAAACTCCACACAGACAGTGACCCGAGCCGGGAATCGAACCCGGGACCCTGGAGCTGTGAAGCAGCAGTGCTAACCACTGTGCTACCGTGCCACCCACGAGGAGATTAAA
Source organism: Mustelus asterias (assembly GCF_964213995.1). NCBI lineage: Eukaryota > Metazoa > Chordata > Chondrichthyes > Carcharhiniformes > Triakidae > Mustelus > Mustelus asterias. The sequence goes on from NC_135814.1 coordinate 54,590,892, forward strand.
ATTTTTCCCCCCATCAGGCTCAGGAAAGTGGGCACCATAATATCTTGAGCAACTTTGTTTGTCTGCGTAAAATAGTAAAAATGTTCAGTATTAAAGCTCTATTACTCCCTATTTTCATCAAAAGGTCCCATGGTGAAAACTCCCACAATTTTTTCACTTCAGCAGGTTTCTGTATGCACGCTCCACACCTGCATTTCCCACAGCTACCTCGATTTTCATACACACAAGGTACCGAATTGAACTTTAGCCTCTTATTTATCACAGCCAGCTCTAACAGCTGCTTGCAGAGTATCGTTTTACTCACGTCCACTTAGCCCGTTAGTCTTCCTAGCACATGTGAAAGGTTTTTTATTAATTCCAACTTTTCCTCGGTTAATTTCTTCTTTCTGGCTGGCTAGCAAGCCATGTCCATAGTCCTTGTCACCAGTTATTGTTGTGTATTGTGTATTGGAGATGTGATATGTGGGACAGACTTTGGTTAAAAACAAACAGAGCTTTATCAATGGTGTGTGATCTCTTACATGGCTGCTTCTTCTCTCTCTGTTTCTCTGTTACAATATTTCCAGTGCATGCATTAATACAGCATAGCTTCAGTGAGCCAATAAGAATAAATACAAATACATAACAGACTGCACTGTGACTGGAGTGAAGCCAGAAATCTACTACCGAATGTAGTGAGCCGAATCCATCATCAAAAACTTCCAATTTCCCTTTATTCAGTGAGCCAAAAGGAAATCGCAAGCTCGCAGTATTTCAATACTGCATCACAAGATAATGCAGGATGTCAGTGGATGCTATTATAAATACATTCAGGTGTTGAGAAATAAACACATCCTCCTTTCTTTAAACTTGCAAGTAAACCTGTTTTTTGTCTGTTAAGCACTCAGGAGGTTAAAACACTTGTTTCTCTTTAAAACACACCTGTCTCCAGTCAGTCGAGAGGAGAAAAAACATGGGGAACCATTCTACCATCTCTTTCCCGTCTGTAATACCACCATTTTCTGAAGGCAGTTAGGGATGGGCAAAAAATGCGACCATGCCAGCAACGCCCACAGCTCATGAAAGGCTTAAAAGAAAAAGTATGTGATGGCTTCTTGGAAGGAATTTGGCTTCCGTGCTATCTGATTAAAATTGAAACGTGATTCCTGAGTTAGACTGGCAGTTTCATGTTGATCTACTTTTAAAATTCATCAATTCAGAAGTAGCAGTATAACTCCAACCTAAGCTGACTTGCCTAATGTAATAACAGATTTTAGAAAGCTATTACAACAACTGGAAATACGATGTGCTTAACACAATTCTGCAAGTATAGACCAGAAATTAATGAATTTACATGACATGCGTAAGGAATGTATAGGTGCAGCACTCACCAAGTCTAAGCATGTTATCAATTAAACATTGCTTAACTAATGTCTCATCAGCCAAGAATGAATCTAAATAATCATAAGCCATGTTTAATATGCTACTTATTGTACATACATTTAACTAAAAATCTGTACATATTTCATAGAACCCTGCAGTGCGGAACAAAGCCATTTGACCCATCAGGCCTGCACCGACAACAATCCCACATAGGCCCTATTCCCATAACCCTATATCTTTACCCTGCTAATCCCCCTGACACAGGGTCAATTTAGCATGGTCAATCAACCTAACCAGCATTTTTTCTGCCCTATTGAATCACTCTCAGTTGTCACAATTTCTTGTGAAACTTTTGTGTTATCATTTAACATTGAAAGTGCCTAGGATAATACTTTACAATTGAGATTGCTTAATTTTTTAATGTCTCAATTTTGCTGTTCGCGTTCTAATTTTGCTTTTACCTTTCTACATATTTTAAATACTTTTATGGTCATATTTTAATTTTTAAACTTTTGTCTCTTCTAGTCTCCAGCTCCTTTTCTTTGGTTCTCTTCCCCCACCTAACCCATCCCAGCTCCCTCATGACAAACTATCCTGTTATTTCAAAGTGACCTACTTACAACTCTGCCATTCTCTCACTCCCTGTCCTCACTGTTCTTTCACATTGACAAACTCATCATTCTTGTTATGCATCCAGCTTTATCTCTGCCTTGCTTTCTCTTTTCCTTGCACATGGCTGCTACTGATATAGCTCGAGTCCCATGTCCCTAGCTCTGCATGCCTCTGATTGACTGATCCATGGTCACCTGCTGCTGTTTTTCCTGCCTGTTGTTCTGCCATGTTCTCAGCCCCGAATCCTGACTCTGTCAGCCTCTGGCCATTGCATTTTTCTGGTTCTGGCTGTTTACTACTGTGGTCAAGTTAAATTGTGTTAGTGAAAAAATTGTTTTTGCCTCAGTTTTGATGTTACATTTTGATATTTACAAACAGTTTTTTGCTGTGACCTACTTTAATAAAAAAATTTCCAAAACTTATCCCATTGTCATCTCACTTTTCCTTGCTTCTTGCAATTAAAAAGATGGGCAGGCTACTGCTACTACTTGCTTACAAGTGTAGCCTTTCCCAATGTTTTGGTTCTGTCTTGATGCCACATTATTTCTTTACCCAAAATGAAAGTAGAAGAAGACAAAAAACAAATTGGTACAGAGGCACAATTGATAATAACAGCCTGCGAACAGGAATAAGGTAGTGATAGAAACAGAGCAGCAGTGGGAACACAGTACAGACATAGAGACCATGGGAATCATTTTAACTTCCAAACACATTGGGTTTGAGTCAATGGGAAGTGAAAACATGTCAAGCTCAAGCTGCCTTAAACCTTCCCACTTCCTGTTTTATGGAAGGTGGCCAACCAATCCACTCCAAGGAAATAGGTCATTCACTAAAGCTACAAAAGAAGGCTATATGCCTTTAAATTAACATGGGCTTTTAAAAAAACCTTACATCGTCTAGCTTCACAGAAAGCTTGTCAGGTTAAAAGAAGCTGGAACCATTTGCTTAGTGTTCTGGCCTCATTCTTGTGGGCTAAGAGGAACAAACTTGACCAGCCATATAAATACAGATCAAAGGCTGGGAGCTTTGTGGCAAGTAACTCACCTTAAAGCCTGTCCACCATCGACAAGGCACAAATCAGGGGTACTCACCATTTATTTGGATGAGTGGGGTTCCAACAACACTGAAGAAACCTAGCACTGCCCAGCCTGCTTGATTGTCACCCTTTCCACCATCACCACCATAAACATTCACTACCTCCACACTGACGCACAAAATGCACTGCTGCAACTCGCCAAGCTTTCTTTGGCAACACTGCAAATCCACAACCTCATAGAATGACAAGGGCAGGAGGTGCATGGAACACCACTACTTGCAAGTTTCCCTCTGAGCCACACGTTATGTTGACTTAGAACTATATTGCTGTCCCTTCACTGTCTCGGAATCAAAATCCTGGAACTGCCTTCCTAACAGTACTGTGGTGACCCTACATCAAATGGACTGCAGTTTAAGAGGGAAGCTCACCACCACTTAAGGACAATTAGGGATTGACAACAATGTTCACATCCATTGAAGAATAAAAATGTACAAGGGCGCACAAATCCCTCAGAACAACAACTTTTAGTAGTTATAATTTTAAAAATGTTTTATATTCCTACCAAAGTGAACAATCTGACATTTCCCCACGGTATACTCCATTTGGCACCTACTTGTCCATTCACTTAAGATATCTACATTTGCAGACACTATATATCCTCAGTTTTATTCCCAACCTAACCTTGCATTGTCAGCAAACTTGGATACATTACACATGCCCCTTCATCTAAGTTATTACTATACTTTGTAAATAACTGATGTCCCACCATTGACTTTTCTGGCACTCCACTGGTAACAGTTTACCAACCTGAAAACACCCTTTTTATTTTCACTCTGTTTTCTGTCCTTCAATTAGTTGCTATCCTCCAATCCTATAAGTCCTTATCTTGTGTGACAACCTTTTGAGGGCAGTTTATCAAATGCTTTTGAAAAAACAAATATACTGCATCATTGATTTCTCCTTTATCTACATGGCTAGTTACGTCCTCAAATGACTCATAAATTTCTCAAACATAACTGCCCTTTCTTTAAACTATGTTGAGTCTGCCCACTCATTATGATTTTCTCAGTGCCTATTACAACTTCTTAAATAATGAATTCTAATACCTTTCCAATAACTGATGTCAAATTAATTGACTTGTAGTCCCTGTTTTCTCTCCTTTTTGAATAATGGTAATACATTTTTTACTTTCCAATCCACCGGGACTGTTCTGGAATCCAGGGAATTTTGCAAAATCACAACCAGTGCATCCACTATATCTGCAGGTGTTTCCTTTAGAACTCCAGGTGGTCATTCATAGGAAGGAATTTGTTGTCTTTCAGTGCTATTGATTTATCTAGTCCTTTATCTTTATTACTTAATTACTTTAAGTTCTTTGCTCTTGTTAGACCTTTGGTTCTCTATGATATTTTTGTGTCATCTACTGTTTAGACAGATATACTGATAAAATAGTTGTTTAACATCTTTGTTATTTCCTTCTTCCGCATTATAATTTCTTCTGCGTCAGCCTACACATTACTTTCACTTTTTACATATTTGTGAATACCCTTAGAGTTCCTTTATATCTTTACCAACAAACCTCAGATGTAGGTTGAGTTAGATCATCCACTTGACACTTCCGGCTGAAGATTATTGCGGACGCCTCAGCCTTCTGTTTTATAGATGCACGCTGGAATTTGCCGTTGTTGAGGATGTGCATGTTTATGGGGCCTCTTCCTACCATTGTTTAATGTCCACCACGATTCATTGATGTGGTAACAGCATAGGACTTTGATCCAATCAATTTTTTCTGCCTGGAGGAATGTTGATTTGTCAACTAATCAGTGCCCTTTTCTCAGGCAGCAGAGTTGTTGTAGTAGCTTGAAATCCTGCTGACACTGGCATTAACCCAGCAGTGGTGTGGGGGTGTGCCTCATTCAAAGGCATTTAGTGCCTGATTGAGGGACCTAGCATCAGGAAGAGGAGGGGCCCTTGCTGCCAACCCCCACCGCATAAGCTCCCTGGGCCATCACTCACCTGTGGAGTGGGATCCAGCGATGATACTAGGCCTCAGAGGGGTGTCGTACTGGCAGCAACCACGGCCTCCCTGCCAGTCAATAATGCTGCCGATCTTCAGCTGAAGAGATCACTAAACTGGAGCATGAATAATAGAACATAGAACATAGAACAGTACAGCACAGAACAGGCCCTTCGGCCCATGATGTTGTGCCGAGCTTTATCTGAAACCAAGATCAAGCTATCCCACTCCCTATCATCTTGGTGTGCTCCATGTGCCTATCCAATAACTGCTTAAATGTTCCTAAAGTGTCTGACTCCACTATCACTGCAGGCAGTCCATTCCACACCCCAACCACTCTCTGCATAAAGAACCTACCTCTGATATCCTTCCTATATCTCCCACCATGAACCCTATAGTTATGCCCCCTTGTAATAGCTCCATCCACCTGAGGAAATAGTCTTTGATTTAATGGAATCTTAATAATGTCTGCTAGATAATATTTGAATAGGTGTAAATTGAGGTGGCTACTCAGCGAGACCTTGGTGTCCTCATACATCAGTCGCTGAAGGTTAGCACACAGGTACAGCAGGCAGTAAAGAAGGCATATAGTATGTTGGCCTTCATAGTGAGAGGATTTGAGTATAGGAATAGGGATGTTTTACTGCAATTGTATAGGGTGTTGGTGAGACTAGACCTGGAGTATTGTGTGCAGTTTTGGTGTCCTTATCTGAGGAAGGAGGTCTTTGTTATAGAGGGAGTACAGCAAAGATTTACCAGGCTAATCCCTGGGATGGCAGGTCTGTCATATGAGGAGAGACTAAGTTGGTTAGGATTATATTCACTGGTGTTTAGAAGATTGAGAAGGGATCTCATAGAAACTTATAAAATTCTAACAGGGTTCGACAGGGTAGATGCAGAAAGAATGTTCCCAATGGTAGAAGGGTCCAGAACGAGGGCTCACAGTTTGAGGATAAACTTTTAAAACTGGCTTTGTGAGTGGAAAATCATGTCTCACAAATTTGATTGAGTTTTTTGAAGGGGTAATCAATAAAGTAGATGAGGGCAGTGCAGTTGATGTTGTCTACATGGACTTTGGCAAGGCCTTTGACAAGGTACCGCATGGTAGGTTGTTGCATAAGGTCAAATCTCACGGGATCCAGGGTGAGGTATCTAAATGGATACAAAATTGGCTTCTTGACAGAAACCAGAGGGTGGTTGTAGAGGGTTGTTTTTCAAACTGGAGGCCTGTGACCAGCGGTGTGCCTCAGGGATCAGTGCTAGGTCCACTGTTATTTGTCATTTATATTAATGATTTGGATGAGAATATAGGAAGCATGGTTGGTAAGTTTGCAGATGACACTAAGATTGGTGGCATAGTGGACAGTGAAGAAAGTTATCTCCAATTGCAATGGGATCTTGATCAATTGGGCCAGTGGGCTGACGAATGGCAGATGGAGTTTAATTTAGATAAATGCGAGGTGATAGATTTGGTAGATTGAACCAGGGCAGGACTTACTCAGTTAATGGTAGGGCATTAGGGAGAGTTACAGAACAAAGAGATCTAGGGATACATGTTCATAGCTCCTTGAAAGTGGAGTCACAGGTGGACCAGAGTGGTGAAGAAGGCATTCGGCATGCTTGGTTTCATTGGTCAGAACATTGAATACAGGAGTTGGGACATCTTGTTGAAGTTGTACAAGACATTGGTAAGGCCACACTTGGAATACTGTGTGCAATTCTGGTCACCCTATTATAGAAAGGATATTATTAAACTAGAAAGAGTGCAGAAAAGATTTACTAGGATGCTACCGGGACTTGATGGATTGAGTTATAAGGAGAGGCTGGATAGACTAGGACTTTTTTCTCTGGAGCGTAGGAGGCTGAGGGGTGATCTTATAGAGGTCTATAAAATAATGAGAGGCACAGATCAGTTAGATAGTCAATATCTTTTCCCAAAGGTAGGGAGTCTAAAACTAGAGTGCATCGGTTTAAGGTGAGAGGGGAGAGATACAAAAGTGTCCAGAGGGGCAATTTTTTCACACAGAGGGTAGTGTCTGGAACAAGCTGCCAGAGGTAGTAGTAGAGGCGGGTACAATTTTGTCTGTTAAAAAGCATTTAGATAGTTACATGGGTATGATGGGTATAGAGGGATATGGGTCAAATGCGGGCAATTGGGATTAGCTTAGGGGTTTTAAAAAAGAAAGGGCGGCATGGACAAGTTGGGCCGAAGGGCCTATTTCCATGCTGTAAACCTCTGACTCCATAACTGAGGTGAGGAGAAATTACTTCACCCAAAGGGTGGTGAATGCGTGGAATTCACTCCCACAGAAAGTAGTTGAGGCCAAAATGTTGTCTGATTTCAAGAATAAATTAGATATAGCTCAAGGACTAAAGGGATTAAGGAATATTGGGGAAGGGGGTATCAGGATATTGAATTTGATGATTAGCCATGATCAAAATGAATGATGGAGCAAGCTCGAAGGGCCGAATGGCCTAGTCCTTCTAATTTCTATGTTTCTATAAGTGGTCAAACTTCAGGCTACAAAATTGATTCAATTTCCTGTTGAAAATTCGGTTCTTTCACTAAAGATTGACCTTCACATTATTTTAAATATAGTTAAAAGTTATTTATTTGTTGTAATAAAATCTGGGTGCAATATCTGACAGTACAATAAACCAGAAACGTTGACTGAGAATATTCTGCATGAATCAGTACACACACTGAACTGCTGTGGAACAAAGTTAATAAATTACAAGTATTAAACAACATAATTTAAGCATAATGTCAGACAATACAATTTGGAAAGGTCGAGTTCCAAAACTTTGGCACAGTCCCACGAAAACCGAAATTCTAGGACTAGGGGGCATCATCTAGAAATCAGAACTAGAGCTTTCCTAATTAAACTAGAGTGTAATTAGGAAACATTTCTACCCACAAAAGGGTGGTATAACTTTGGAACTCTTCCCCAAACAGCAATTGATGCTGTGATCAGCTGAGGAATATGCAAGGGAGGGTGATCGGCAGTGGGGAGGGGGCAGACTGGCACAAGAGGAATCAGCAGTGGGCGGGGGAGAGAACTGGCCACTGAGTGATCCGTTGGGGGTGGGGGGGGTTGGATGGGGTGCAGGGTGGGCCACAGAGGGGATCATGATGGGGGAATCATCAGGAGAATCCTGATGCCAATGAATTGTGTTGCCATGAGTGGGTTATCCTGCTGCCGATTCAGTTCACTGGAAGATCGGGATGTCTGCACAATGGCGCTCCAAGCAGTTTGTTGACAGCTTCACCAGTGAGCGTAAGGACCCCCCTACCAGCACCCCCCCCCCCACCCCCGCAGCACCCAAACTGGTGAGAATCGTGTTTCTGTCCAGAAAAGTGACAGAGTGTCATGAGAATGCATTTCCAAATTCGCCCAAAAAAGATGTCTGAAACTCTCCTGTTTTCTCATTTGGCACTTTTTTTTAATAAGATTGTGCCCATCAGATTGATAGATTTTTGTTATCCAAAGATATTAACTGATAAGAGGCAAAGACTCATATGTGGAGTTATGTCTCAGGTCAGCCATAATCTCGTTGAATGGTGGAAGGGTTAAATGATTTACTCTATTTTTAAAAAACTATATGCCACTGAAAAAGCATGCTGAATAAAGACATGTGACCAAAACCATTACATCAAAATAACTGAATAAACTGAATTATGTTTCATGTTGGATTGGATTCTTGGTAATGTTTGGGATCGCATTCTGTGAAACCTGAAACTCAATATCCTTGTGACAAACAAGTACTGTAGTTTCAGTGAGATTGCTGTGGGACATGAACTTGTCATGACTTAAGCTACAACAGATTGAATTGTAGGGAAATAACAAAATAACATAAAGCTGCACATTTTGAGGCAGTTGGTTTAAATGTTTTTGAATAAGGAAATTTGATTGCGATGGTGAAAAAAAATATTTCCTGAAACATTTGGGGTATTTTGATATTGGACATTGTTTTGGAGCACTTGCCGATCCTCAGATGCTAACAGACCTGATGAGGATTTCCATCATTTTCTGTTTTTATTATAGGTAGAAGACACAGTGGAGGAAATTATCTCCCTAACCTTCACTACTAAAGCCATAAAATTTAATATTTAAATAATATTTGAATAGTTTGCCTATATAACTCATGTCCAAAGGTATTTAATTGTGAGAAGCACTTTAATACAATACTAATGGAAGGAATACTTTTTCATTGAATGACCAATTAGCTGCACAATTACAAATGAGGCATTCTCTGACTGTGTTGGCTCCTGTAGAACTGTGGCAGCTTCAGATTCACTGAATTTGAGTACTTGAAATGTGGTGCAATTGCTCTACACTCATTTCACGTTCTGGCAAACTAAAATAAATGAGAGCCAATACTCATGCTGATTTCTGTACAGCTGGCACTATAAACTGCTGAGTTGTTTGGCCAATCCATGGGCGCAATCTTACCGGCTGTTCTTGCCACGCTCCCACTGCAGCGAGGTTGGAGAATTTGGCACCCAGCCAAATCTCCGTTCACTGCAGCGGGATTGGAAAATCCTGCCTGTGTGAATGGCTGTAACATTCCAGCCAAAATGCTCCCAGAGTGCTTTGTAATCTTACACAATAGAATCATCAACATGCTGATTCCATTAACCACAAATAATGTAAAGGTTCAAATTATGAGTTTGATTGTGCCCCAGAATGAACTGATTTCCAGATCAATGTGAATAATAACTAGAAATGCTGACTATTGAAGCAAAAGAGTGATATGGTGTCCTAAAATACCATGATACAGAGTGGCAGAACATGTTCACAGCTGGGGGAATTACATCCAGATTTCGCTCACTGTTGTCACGGAGTTAGTTGGAATTGCATGAGAATGATCAATGGTAACTTAATCTTTAATTTTTCTCTCTGCTCTACTGGACATACTCTGGAGTTAATTCACAAAGTGGATTCACTGTGCCTAGACTTGAAAAAGATGTTGGGGGCGATCTTACCAAAAACAGCTCTTTTATGTCTGACCTTTAAACTGAATTCAGATTCTCAAATTGCCTTTGTGTGACTTGAGGTGATAATATATGTAACAGAGTCCAGATATTCATCCTGTATCTTATTTTTACAGAAAGGTCACAAGTTTAGAGAAGAATCCAGTACTCAGGACTGTCACATCACATCACTTAAAGCAGGTGAAAGTTCTGAGGGCTTAACTGAATCTAATGAAGCAACACAGTGAGTTAATGAACATGGGTAAGATACGAGTAGATCTGCTGCTTGATTGTTGGCTGGTTGCTACCTTTGCAGATGTACAATATGGTATGGGCTTTGCATGGTCAGCTAATGATTCCGACAGAATGCATTCACTAATTAAATGAAGGAACCTTCATGAGTGTGAGATGATGAATAATCCAATGCCTATTTATGTAAGATGAATCAATTTGGTCTGGTTACAGACATCCATTACCATTGGGCAGTGTTGTATGACAAGAGTTACCTGTATTATAGAATGCTATTGAGAGGCACACATTAGTGGCATCTGCAGAGACTTTAGGCATACATGAGCAATATCTCGAGCACAGGTCATTTGATGTTGAGGTACACAGTACAAGATGCAATAAAAGGCTGAATTTGATCATCTTGTAAATATACTAGGAACCTTAGCCATCAAGGAGGAATTCGGCATTCTCAATCTATATCAATCTCAAACTGCACTGCACAGCTCCATTGGACTACAATGTGCTACTTAGGAAATTAAGGCCTGGGGTAAGTGTCCATGATGGCATGCAACATGCACACACTCATTCCTCTTCAGAAATAAGCTGTTTATTGTATTATATTGGGCTGCTCTAGGGATGTTCATGGTGCACAGCTGAATTATTTAAAACACACATTAAAATATTTAATAAGAGTTGTATGATTGTTGTAGGATGCTCTTGTGAAATTCACCTGTCCCAGTAGCTAATTCGACATTTTGGCTGGAATGTTACAGCCATTCACAGAGGCAGGATTTTCCAATCCCGCTGCAGTGAACGGAGATTTGGCTGGGTGCCAAATTCTCCAACCTCGCTGCAGTGGGAGCGTGGCAAGAACAGCCGGTAAGATTGCGCCCATGGATTGGCCAAAAAACTCAGCAGTTTACAGTGCCAGCTGTACAGAAATCAGCATGAGTATTGGCTCTCATTTATTTTAGTTTGCCAGAACATGAAATGAGTGTAGAGCAATTGCACCACATTTCAAGTACTCAAATTCAGTGAATCTGAAGCTGCCACAGTTCTACAGTAACTCCTGGGACTAACAGAGAGCAAAGACCTTTCAATTATGCTATTCAAAGGGCTCAGCCACAACTGACAGGTTTGTTTCTAATTTGTCCTTTTAGACTGCTGGTTAACTTCTGGTATTTTTTGGTCTACTTTCTGATTCTGATAAACATAATTCTGACTTCTGCTAACAAGTGATTGCTGGTGTTGGGTTGCTGTTATCTACCATCAAGACAGTTTCACTGCAGTCATTGGTGGTTTGGTAAGTTTGCTTCTGGGGCTAGGTAAAGAGGGTTTGCAGCCAAGAAGATTCCAGACTACAGGAGCAGCTAGGAAGAGGGAGGAGGAGGGCACTGCACAGGAGGCACAGGTGCATCTTCAGAGTGTACATCTTCTCCCTCAACTTTCCTGAGGAATATCTCAGGCACTTACCAAGTTATCTTACAAGCTTGGAACCAGGGCAATGACCAAACTGCCTGTGGCTGTCAAGGTAACTATGACTGTTAAATTTAAAGCCAAAAGCTCCTTGTAGTCTGCATCTCCCAATTTGTTATTCACTGTTCTGTCAGAGAGATCTCAGGCTGTTTACCATCAGGTAAACCAACAGCATTTCTTTTCCAATGGACAGAGAAAAGGAGGATGAGATAGCACTAGGCTTCACCCATATTAATGGCTTTTCTGGTCTGCAAGTCAATATAGCCTTGCAGCCTCACCATCAACAGCCTGGCATCTCCAGTTGATTTGTGACCACAACAGCATGTCATGGAGGTTTGTACCTGATTTTCTGATAGCATTCACAAATCACACTCACCCACTATGCCCTCATTATTCTAGTAAGAAGTTTAACAACACCAGGTTAAAGTCCAACAGATTTATTTGGTAGCAAAAGCCACACAAGCTTTCGGAGCTCCAAGCCCCTTCTTCAGGTGAGTCAAAGCTTGTGTGGCTTTTGCTACCAAATAAACCTGTTGGACTTTAACCTGGTGTTGTTAAACTTCTTACTGTGTTTACCCCAGTCCAACGCCGGCATCTCCACCTCATTATTCTAACCAGACTGTCAGGTCACACACTGGTTATCGGATAACAACAGTGACCACCGTCAGACATAGCTCATAATTCCTGTCAAAAAGCTGGGCTCAGTTGAAGACCTGGCCTGTATCAAGCGGTTTTCTACAACAAATGTAATTACACCACCTGAGTTGCAAAAAATGTAGAAGGGAAGTGAAATGAAGAAGAGAACATGAAGAGGAGGAAGAACTTGAGCAGCATCAACTATCAGTGCTCCTGGCTACCAGAGCTCTTCAAGAGCTGCTAATCCATGAGTAATTCAATTTAATGATCCCATCCATCCTAATTACAGCAACGATCCTGGAAACTTTACCATCACCTTCCTTACAATGTCCAGCTTTTCCTCTGTCTGGCTTTATGGTTCTTGCCATCATTTCACTACAAATATTAACATCGACACCAAATCCAGAACTCAAAAGAAGTAGTTGCTGAGCTGGGAGATGCATTGGTTTTAACTTTCCAAAATTCCCTAAACTTTGGAAAGGTCCCATCAGATTGGAAGATAGTGAATATTATTCCTCATTTTAAGATAGGAGAAAGATAGAAAGCAGGAAACTACAGGCCAATTAGCTTAGCATCTGTTATAGGCAGAATGCTGGAACCTATTATTAAGGTGGTTAAAGCCAGGTACTTAGAAAATCTCAATGCAGTCATGTAGGGTCAACATAGTTTGTGAAAGGAAAATTGTGTTTGACTAATTTATTCGGGTTTTTTGAGGAAGTAACAAGCAACATGGATAAAGGGGAACCTATGGATGTGGTGTACCTAGATTTCAAAAAGTATTTGACAAGGTGCCACATCAAAGGTTACTACACTAATTAAGAGCTCATAGTGTAGGGGGTAACATATTAGCATGGATAGAGGATTGATTAGCTCACAGGAGCAGAGAGTAGGTCTAAATGGGCAATTTTCAGGTTGGCAAGATGTAATGAATAAAGTGCCACAGAGATCTGTGCTGGGGCCTCAACTATTTACATTCTATATTAATGACTTGGATGATGGGACCGAATATATGATTGCTAAATTTTCTGATGTCACAAAGATAGGTAGGAAACTAAGTTGTGACAAGGCCATAAGGAGTTTGAAAAGTGATATAAATAGGTTAGGTATAATGTGAGAAAATGTGAACTTGTCCACTTGCGCAGGAAAAATAAAAAACTGCATATTATCTAAATGGAGAGATTGCTGAACTCTGAGGTACAGAGGGATCTGGGTGTCCCGATATATGAATCACAAAAAAGTTAGTATCAAAGTATAGCAAGTGATTAGGAAGGCAAATGAATGTTGTTGTTTATTGCAAAGGGAGGAATATGAAAGTCGGGATGTTTTGCTACAATTGTAAAGGGTATTGCTGAGACCACATCTAGCATACCTTGTACAGTTTTGGTCATATTTGAGAAATGACATATTTACATGCAATTCAGGGAAGGCTCACTTGACTGATTCCTGGGATGAGAAGATTAAACATAAGAAATAGGAACAGGAGTAGGCCATCTGGCCCCTCAAGCCTGCTCCGCCATTCAATAAGATCATGGCTGATCTGATAGTGGGTTCAGTTCCACTTGCCCGCCCGCTCCCCATAACCCTTAATTCCCTTATTGGCTAAAAACCTATCTATCTGTGACTTAAACACATTTAACGGGGTAGCCTCTACCGCTTCATTGGGCAGAGAATTCCAAAGATTCACTACCCTCTGGGAGAAGTTCCTCCTCAACTCTGTTCTAAATTGACTCCCCGTATTTTGAGGCTATGCCCCCTAGTTCTTGTTTCCATTGTAAGTGGAAACAATCTCAATGTTTCTACCCTGTCTAGCCCCTTCATTATCTTGTATGTCTCTATAAGATCTCCCCTCAACCTTCTAAACTCCAAAGAGTACAGGCCCAGTCTGCTCAATCTCTCCTCATAAGCCAACCCCCTCATCTCCGGAATCAACCTAGTGAACCTTCTCTGCACCCCTTCCAAAGCCAGTACATCCTTTCTTAAATAAGGGGACCAAAACTGTACACAGTACTCTAGGTGCAGCCTCACCAGCACCTTGTACAGTTGCAGCATGACCTCCCTGCTTTTATACTCCATCCCTCTCGCGATAAAGGCCAACATTCCATTTGCCTTCTTGACCACCTGCTGCACCTGCAAACTGTGTTTTTGTGATTCATGCACAAGGACCCCCAGGTCCCTCTGCACAGTAGCATGTTGTAATTTTTCACCATTTAAATAATAGTCCCTTTTCCTATTATTCCTTCCAAAGTGGATAACCTCACACTTACCAATGTTATACTCCATCTGCCAGATCCTCGCCCACTCACTTAACCTATCCAAATCTCTCTGCAGACTCTCTGTGTCTTCCACGCAATTTGCTTTCCCACCCATCTTAGTGTCATCTGCAAACTTTGTTACCCTACACTCGGTCCCCTCCTCCAGATCATCTATGTATATGGTAAATAGTTGAGGCCCCAGCATCGATCCCTGCGGCACACCACTAGTCACGGATTGCCAATCAGAAAAGCACTCATTTATACCTACTCTCTGTTTTCTGTTAGATAGCCAATCTTCAATCCACGCTAACAGTTTACCCCCAACTCCGTGCACCTTTATCTTTTGCAGTAACCTTTTGTGAGGCACCTTATCGAAAGCCTTCTGGAAATCCAAATACAATACATCCACCGGTTCCCCCCTGTCAACCGCATTCGTCAGCTCCTCAAAAAACTCCAGTAAATTAGTCAAACATGACTTTCCCTTCCTGAATCCATGCTGCGTCTGCTTGATTGAACCATTCTTATCCAGGTGTCCTACTATTTCTTCCTTTATAATAGATTCCAGCATTTTCCCAACTACGGATGTTAAGCTAACCGGCCTGTAATTACCTGCCTTTCGTCTGCCTCTTTTTTTAAACACTGGCGTTACATTAGCTGTTTTCCAATCAGCTGGCACCTCCCCAGAGTCCAGTGAATTTTGATAGATTACAACTAATGCATTTGCTACTGCCTCTGCCGTTTCTTTTAGTACCCTGGGATGCATTCCATCCGGACCAGGGGACTTTTCTACCTTTAGTCCCATTAACCTACCAAGCACTATCTCTTTAGTAATAGTGATCGTTTTAAGGTCCTCACCCCCTACAGTCCCATGACCGTCTATTTTTGGTATGCTATTTGTGTCCTCCACTGTGAAGACCGACACAAAAAACTTGTTTAAGGCCTCAGCCATTTCCTCGTTTCCCATTATTAAATCCCCCTTCTCATCTTCTAAGGGACCAACATTTACTTTAGCCAATCTTTTCCTTTTTATATATTTGTGAAAACTCTTACAATCAGTTTTTATATTTTGTGCTAGTTTACTTTTATACTCTATCTTTCCTTCCCTTATTGCTTTCTTAGTAGTTCTTTGTTGCTTTTTAAAGCCTTCCCAATCTCTAATTCCCCACTAATCTTGGCTACTCTGTATGCATTGGTTTTTAATTTGATACTCTCCTTTATCTCCTTAGTTATCCACGGCTGGTTATCCCTTTTCTTACATCCCATCTTTTTCACTGGAATATATTTTTCCTGAGTACTGAGAAAAATCTCCTTAAAAATCCTCCACTGTTCCTCAACTGTCCCACCAATTAGTCTGTGTTCCCAGTCTACATTAGCCAACTCCGCCCTCATCATATTGTAATCCCCCTTGTTCAAGCAGAGGACACTGGTTTGGGACCCGACTTTCTCACCCTCCATCTGTATTAGAAATTCAACCATATTGTGATCACTCATTCCAAGAGGATCCCTCACAAGGAGCTCATTTATTTTACCTGCCTCATTACACAGGACCAGATCCAGGATAGCTTGCTCCCTCGTAGGTTCTGTAACATACTGTTCGAGGAAACTATCGCGACAGCATTATCCTATGAAGAAAGTTTGGCTAGGTTGGGTCTGTGTCTGTTGGAGTTTAGAAGAATGAGAGGCTATCTTATTGAAACATATAAGATCCTCAGGGGCTTGACAGGGTGGGTGCTGAAAGGATGTTTCCCCTTGTGGGAGAGACTACAACTAGGGGACACATTTAAAAATAAGGGAATTCCCGTTTAAGACAGAAATAAGGAGAAATGCTTTCTGTCAGAGGGTCATGAATCTGTGGAACTTTCTTCCCAGAGAGCGGTGAAGGCTGAGGATTTGAATATTTTTAAGGCTGAGTTAGGTAGATTCTTGATTGACGATAGAAACCAAGGGTATAGGGGGTCGGCAGAAAAGTGGAGTTGAGGCCACAATGAGATCAGCCACGATCTTACTGAATGGCAGAGCAGGCTCAAGGGGCTGAATGGCCTGATTCTGTGCCTAAGTTGACTTTTCATATGCTTTATATGCTTTTTATTGTTCAAATGAACGGCAGCAATTGAAGAGGTAGCTTATCACCACCTTCTCAAGGACAATTAGGGATGGGCAATAAATGCTGGCCTATCAACGACATCCACATCTTGTGATTGAAGAAAAGGATCATTGTCTACATAACATTAATTGTCCAGAAGGCAGACTTTGTTACGCTCAGCTATTTACTAGCTAAACTCACTAAATCATTCGAGAAGTCCAAGTACTTCATTCTTAAAGACATGTATGGACTGTACTTTGATCTTTATCAAGTTAAATTTATAAAGTTAATCTGTTACTATGGAATTCTACTGCCTTGCAGTTGACATTGCTATCTTCACCGGACTTTTCCCTCTTTATGTGAGAACTACTATTTTGAGGTTTGACTTTTTGGAGGGAGCTGCTCAATTAAACTTAATCAGAACAGCATCAATAAGAGTTCCAAATGGAATTTCATGGATGGCAAACATCATAAAATTATCCAAGAAGGAAAATACAGTATAGGTTGGATTGTGAATATATGTATTGGTAAGATTTTCTTTTTAATTATCATAATGAATTGGATCTCCATTGTAGTGTATTCTGGGTAGGCAGATATGATCGTCACCATTTTTTACTTTGCAGTTTTACTGTAAAACTGTCAAGAAAATTCGACTGATAAATAAAAGTTATTTTGTGTGTCCATAGAAGATAAAATGTTCTGTAGTGCTCTGAAATTGTAGAAAGTAATAATATCCTTCCCAGAATGTGTTGCATCAAGGAGAGCCATTAATATATTCCAAGAGGTAACAAATTCAGTATTAAAAGATGGATTTCTGGACAGTGACAGCAGTGACACTTTGCTTGAGCAATGGAAATTTAATATTTTTAGTAAGATGAAGCTTCTCTGTAGGGTTTTGATAATTTTTGCCTATTTATCGTGATACTTTAATGTAGAGTTTTTGCTTACCTTTCTTATTAAAGTTCGAATACTTTTTTCAATTGCCATTCTGAAACTCATTAAG
This sequence comes from Mustelus asterias, assembly GCF_964213995.1. Taxonomy (NCBI): domain Eukaryota; kingdom Metazoa; phylum Chordata; class Chondrichthyes; order Carcharhiniformes; family Triakidae; genus Mustelus; species Mustelus asterias. Next base: position 54,608,572 of record NC_135814.1, read on the forward strand.
ACCGGCATAAACAATACTTTTCACTGTATACTAATACTTGTAACAGTAATAAATCGAATCAAAAATAGATATAGGCCATTTTAAGAACACATTCATATGAATTAATCAGATAGAAGAAGGATTTGCCTGATGTCTAGCTTGGTAAGGCACATACTTGTCTATGGTTAGTGACTCTGTCTAATTGAAATTGGATAAAAGCAGATGAAGAAGATTTTCATATTCAAGTTGATGTTTCTATTTTTCAAGGAATCAAACCTGAGGTCACAGAAACAAAAGTCAGCAACCTAAACTCAAACTATTGGTTTACCTAATTTAACTTTTATCCCATTATATGTGCTTCAAATGAATGATTAAAGTGTAAGGGAACAATTGAGGGTTAGATACATGGGGCAGAATTTTCCCATCCGACCCACCATGGGAATCGTAACAGGCAGGACAGAACATTTGGCGGACCATGCAAAGGTCCGTTGACCTCGGGCAGGAATTTCTGGCTTTGGGGCGAGCGCAGCCAGAAAATCCCGCCCATTGTGTAGATTGACAACAGATGAGTCCACGATAAGAAGGAAATTAAGAGACTAGGATAAAAGGAAGCAAAACAACAATCAAAAAGGCAAAGAGAAACAATGAAACAAAATTATCAAGGAACTTAAAAAACAAAATAGTAAAGTATTTTACAGGCGCATCAATAAAAAGGAAGGCTGCGATGGGAATAAGACTACTATTGTTTTGGTATTTAACAGGGTGATAGAACCAGTAGGCACGACATTAAATGATGAGATGGGTTATGAGTTAGATACATTTAAAATAAAAAAGGGGTTTAATAAATGAACTAAACATGCTTAAAGAAGGTAAAGTTCCTGGATAGATTGAATCCACATATTTTGAAAGAATCTAGGGGAGAGATAGTTGAGGTATTATTACTCATACTTAATAATCCATTAGAAACAGTTATTGTGCCAGAGGATTGACAGATGGCTAATGTAATTGCTATATATTTTTTAACAATGTTTTGTTGAGAATTTTCAATTTTATATTCAATATGATACACAGCAAATTCCCAGGATTCAGCACAGATCAGAATGATCATCGTTTCACATATATACATAGAAAAAACCAGCAAAGATCAATACAAATAATTCAAAGAATCAGACATCACAAACCCTGCCATTACAGTCAGCACCTCCTCCTGTACGGATATTGAAAGGACAACAGAAAGAATGCGGGGAATCAGGACAACAGGATAAGGCCATGAAAACATGGCCCTATCGTGCACCTCCTCTCCTGGAGCAATAAAATATAAACTTGAAACTCAAAGATCTATTAACCGTGCTCAGGCGTGTACCACTAAACACCTCCCCCACACTCCCACCAACCGTGCTGAGGCGTGCACCACCACACACTTCTGCACACTCCCACCAACCAGAAGCATCAACGGCATGGAAAAGAAGTCACGTCCACTCCAGGATATTTAGTCTGTCTGCGTCACCATAGGATAAGCACAGGATTTCTTAGACTCAGAATAATGTAACAAAAAAACAAAGAAAAACATGACACCAATAGTTCTTATGGCGGGAGGGGTCTTTCTTCACCCAAAATGAGGGCTTACAACCATACCAACCATCTCTACATCTATCTGTCCACCCACCCTGTTGTGGCACTACTCTTTTCTATAACCAAAGTGAATGGGTACTGCAAAATAATGTACTTCTTCTGTACAAATGCAAGGATTATGGCACACAAAAAAAAATCAAACATGTATCGCATGACCCCCAAGACATACAACTTACTCAGAACACTCCCAGATATAAAAAGGAACAGGGCCACCAGCCAGAGAACCAAGCACACCCCCACTTCCCCAAAAGCATGATTACAAAGCATGGTAGCCAGCCCTCAAAATCACCCAGAATCTCACCGCAGCTCCTCCTCTCCCAGGGGGATTAGCTTACAGTTGGTCTTCATCTGGCCATGTCCCCCGACTTATCTAGGATGTTGGACATATCATGCAGCACCATTTCCAAGATCGAAGATGAGCCTCCACTGAGGAAACCTCCCTCTTGACTGTAAGGACCATCATCTTGGCAAATGGAGTTTAACCCTGACCATCATCTTGGCAAATGGAGTTTAACCCTGACAAATGCGAGGTGATTCATTTTGGTAGGACAAATTTAAATGTGGATTACAGGGTCAAAGGTAGGGTTCTGAAGAATGTGGAGGAACAGAGAGATCTTGGGGTTCATATCCATAGATCTCTGAAGGTTGCCATTCAAGTGGATAGAGCCGTGAAGAAGGCCTATAGTGTGTTGGCGTTCATTAACAGGGGGTTTGAGTTTAAGAGCCGTGGGGTTATGCTGCAATTGCACAGGACCTTGGTGAGACCACATTTGGAATATTGTGTGCAGTTCTGGTCACCTCACTACAAGAAGGATGTGGAGACACTGGAAAGAGTGCAAAGGAGATTTACCAGGATGCTGCCTGGTTTGGAGGGTAGGTCTTATGAGGAAAGGTTGAGGGAACTTGGGCTTTTCTCTTTGGAGCGGAGGAGGTTGAGAGGAGACTTGATAGAGGTTTATAAGATGATGAGGGGGATAGATAGAGTGAACGTTCAGAGACTATTTCCTCGGGTGAATGGAGCGGTAACTAGGGGGCATAACTATAGGGTTCATGGTGGGAGATATAGGAAGGATGTCCGAGGTAGGTTTTTTACTCAGAGAGTGGTTGGGGTGTGGAATGGACTGCCTGCAGGGATAGTGGAGTCAGAAACTTTAGGAACATTTAAGAAGCTATTGGATAGGCACATGGAGTACTTCGGGATGATAGGGAGGAAATAGCTTGATCTGGGTTTCAGACAAAGCTCGGCACAACATCGTGGGCCGAAGGGCCTGTTCTGTGCTGTACTGTTCTATGTTTATGTTCTATCTCCCATCTCCGCACCATTCATTCCTTGCAGTTCATCATGGTGAGGACTCAATCTGCGCTGGGCAGCAGAATACCTCTTGCACATTATCACTCATAAATGTGGTCTTCATCTTGGTGCCAACAGCACCACCCGAGCATGGGCCTGCTCACCAATGACATTGCCACTGCGAACTGGGCCCTACCCAGCTCTGACTGCATCACAAGGATTTCTTCAGCTTAACTCGGCTCTCCGCAGTCAAAAAGGTTAACCAGGATCTTACAAACATCGCACAGATTATTTACATCAGGACTAACTAATTACATGTTGTGCATCAGGATAAAAGGACTAAAAGATGAATGGCACCAGAGCTCACAAAGACACAGCCGTTCCCACACTTAAATCATGTGACACCCCCTAAAATCCCTATATTTAGGAAGAGGGGTAGAACATGTCCAGGGAATTATCAACCAGTTGGCTTAACATGGAAAAATAATGAAAATTTTACGAAAGGAGAATAGGAAAGCATCTAGAAATGAGAAATGTAATAATGAATAGTCAACATGGATTTCAAAAGGGAAAACCATGCTTGGCCAACCTTATTGAATTTTTGAGGAGGTAACAAAGAGAATAGACAATGGTAATGTAGCAAATGTAATTTATCTGGATTTTGAAAGGCCTTTGACCAGGTCCCTTTGACTAATGAATAAAGTCAGAGAATGTAAAATCAGGGAACAAATAGCAGAAAGGATTGCCAGTTGGCTTCAAAACCTAAAGCAGAGAGTGGAAACGAAAGATAGTTATTCAGAGTGGCAGAAGGTGGGAAGTGGTGTTACACAAGGATCAGTGCTAAGATCAGTGCTATTCATAATTTATATTAATGATTTGGACTTTGGAATCAAAAATCACAATTTCTAAGTTCGTAGGTGAGATTAAAGTGGAGGTGGGAGTGTTAGTCAATAGTAAGGAGGACTGAACAGATTACAGGAGGATATTGATAAACTTACAGAATGGGGAAATATTGACAAATGAAGCTCAGCACAGATAAATGTGAGGTAGTGCAGTTTGATAGGAAGAATAGGGAGGCCACTTATTACTTGGAAAGTACCAAGTCCTCCAGATGCCTCAAACCCTGATTTCAAACACTTAGAAGGGGAGATGGGGCACTATAAACTCTGTTAACATGTGCTGTTAGTGTTCTCGTTTTAAACACAAAATAGTTTCAAGTTGGAGTAGTTAGTTGCAACACTGCAAATTAAGTACATAAGCTTTATGACAACACAACTTGAATCAAACTGTAAGGAACTATGGTCATTCTTTGTCCAGGGATAAAAACTTTTGGGAGAGGTGTAGTAGAAGGATCAGGTATTTTAAGGGTAAACCTGGGACTGAGTACAGAAGCACCTATCCATGATAAGGAGATCTACTGATGATCCCCTATGGCCATCATAACAGAGTGGTTGTATTTAATCCTACACTGTCACCTTTGTCCCCAGCCTTACATGTTCTTCATCTTCAAGGTTCAACTCAGCTGCCACCACCTTTTCCATTAGAACTTTCCAAATCCCAACAACTGAGTGAAAAAACAAATTCCTATCTCCCCTCTAAATCTTTTCTCAGTTATTTTAAATCTATAACCTCTGGTTACTAACCCAAATGCAGCAAAATCTGGACAATATCCAAGCTTGGGACAAGAAACATTTGTGTCACACAAGTTCCAGGCAATGACCATCTCCAATAAGAGAAAATCTAATTGTGGTAACTTGAGTCCACAAAGAAGTTGGTTGAATGTTTTAAGGAAGGATCTTCTATTTATAAATAAATAACAAGGTTTAACCAATTAGTAGTAAACAAAAGAAAACAGGAGCACTGGGACTCTCTTTAAAACTGAAGGCCCACTCATAGCCTGCACATGCTCAGAAAGGCTTACAAGAACACTGACATGAATCATCACCCTTGACGTTCCATGACATTACGGCATTACCATTGCTGAATCTCCCACTGTCAACATCCTGGGAGTCACTGTTGACCAGGAACTGAACTGGATGAGCCATATAAATACTATGGCTACAACAGCAAATCAAAGGCTGGGAAATATACAGCTCCTGGCTCCCCAAAGCCAGTCCACAATCTACAAGGCACAAGTCAAGAGTGTTATGAAATAGTCTCCCCTTGCTCCAGCAACACTCAAGAAGCTTGACACCATCCAGAACAAAGCGGCTCGCTGACTGGCACCCAACCCACGAACATTCGCTTCCACCACCACCGACACACAAAGGCAGCAGAGTGTACCATCTACAAGATGCACTGCAGGAACTCACCAGTACCTTCCAAACCCATAACCACTACCATCTAAAAGGACAAAGGCAACAGATACATGGGAACACCACCACTTGGAAATTCCAAGCCACTCACCATCCTGACTTGAAAATATGTATATTTTTAAAATTCTATTCCTTTCCCTGCCAATGCGCAGATTGAACGGGACAAACCCCTATTCAATCTTCTTGCTTGTTCCAAAAAACATTCAGATTGAATCCAATTCATGGTCTCCACAAAAGGGACATACCAGATCCAAGCTGAGAAGAATAGGCATTACACCTGATGTTGGGTTTGGTCTTGCCATTCGTTCACTGTCACTGGGTCAAAATTCTGGAACTCCCTCCCTAACAGCATTGTGGATGTACCTACACCACATGGACTGCAGTGGTTCAAGAAGGCAGCTCACTACCACTTTCTTGAAGGTGATTAGGGATGGGCAGTAAATGCTGGCCTAGCCAGCAAAGTCCCTTGAATAAACTTAAACTCGCTGGAGGCAACAGCCTTTACCTACTTTATCCAAACTCTTCATCTTAAAAAGAGCTGTTGGTATTAATCTCCACTGTTCCAAAGAGGACATTTCTAACAGTTCCAACATCTCAAAACTGAAGTCCTGCTATCAGTGCTAAAATCCTGGTAAATCTCCTCTGCACCTTTTAGAAGGCCCAAGACTTGCATATGATATACACGCGTTTTTGAAATTCAGTTTTAGCCCAAATAACCATAACTTCACTAGACCCCTGGCAATATGCTTGGCTAGTTCTGAGTCCATAGCCTACCCAAAAGTAAGTTACTAGGCGCTGTCACTCAGTATTTAACTCTTGTTCTGCTTTAATTGTCCTGCGTTGACAATAAACGGTCATAGGACACTTTTTCCGGAAGAGCTGGAGAAGATCGAAAAGTTCTGAGACGTCGCTTGCTCAAAATTGTCCCTACATTATTGACGGTAATCAAATGTCAATCGCTTTGGAAGAAAATTAGTGCGAGTCAATCGATGGCAGTCTGAATTTTGGGGTTGCGATAAAAGTTCTGGTGTTTGTGGCAGTCCCGGAACCTGTAACCAGCGATGACCTCGAGTAGTGAGTAGTGAGGCTGGCCGCTGCTAATCATTGACAGGAACATCTAGTTTCTGCTATCATGTAAAATCTTTCTGCTTTACATACCCGTGGGGTTATTTGAACTGCCGGTCAGGTCGAACAATGTTTACAGTTGACTGTTTACACAACGTCAGAAAATAAAGTATTTGGTAGGGAAATTCCTTGTAGCCCAGCAATAAGGAGGAAACACTTGGCTGCTCCGTCCTCAACAACGTGGCTCTGGGGGCTTCTGGCGTTCAGCCTGTGAAAACCTAAAAAAGCGCCTCCAACTGGATTCTGCTTTTGTATTTTTGCCGCTCTTGATTTTGATGGGTATGTGCTGCCTCCAACAGCCCAAAATCATAATTTATTCTATAGGCTGGCATGACATTTGCACAGCGAGGTTTCTAAACAGAATACTGTTTGAATCTTTCACTTGTCAATTCTCATTCTCAAATGTGTTTTTTAAATCCGATTTTACATCAATTCACTTGACCTTCAAATGCCAACGGCGTGTGTTGCATGTATTTGGACAGGAAGGCTTTCGGGAGGAGCACAGCAAATCTAATTTCAAAGTACAGATGGGAACAGGTGACAGCAATGTGCAAGCAGAATATTCTGTATGGAAACATCTTTGTACATTTGACTTACCAGGCTATATAATAGCACAACTTCAAAAAATAGGTTTAGAAACATAGAAAAACTACAGCATAATACAGTCCCTTCAGCCCACAAAGTTGTGTCGAACATGTCCCTACCTTAGCGAATACTAGGCTTACCTATAACCCTCTATCTTACTAAGTTCCATTTTTGCAAAAAATTTATTTATCCCCTTTATTTATTTATCCCCTTTTATTTATTTATCCAAAAATAAGCTTAAACAAGAAAATTAACCAGCAAAGGTGCAACAAATACCTACATTCCTGTCAATATTTTAAACTAAAGAAACAAGTGCTTGAATTTTTATAATTTTTTAACTGAGTCCACAACATAATAAATACTGTAAATGGTTAAATAAATTGCTGCTTAGAGATACCCTTCCTGAAGAAGTGCCAACCAGTTTCTTGAAGAACGGTCCTGGTTCTTTTTCAACACACTTGACAATTAGAATTATTATAGCTCCATCGGTGTTTGGAGCTAGGTACACTAGATGAGATCTAAAACAAAGTTTTTTGGAATTTTAGTTTGATGGGCACTGGATTCTTACAGTGATCCACAGTCCATAAGATGTGTTTCTTCTCACAGTGGTAGACTTGGCCATATTAGCATCACACAGACTAGAGGTATTAATAGGACAGTTTTGACCTGATTAGGTTGTCTTTATTGAGAATAACATAAACAATGTTGAGCTAAACCCTTGCAAAACAAAAACTGGCAGCCATTCTTTACTGAGTCTTGCATATTGCTTTACCCAGGCTCTGAGATTTCAGAGTTCCTTTCAGAATGTAGCTTATGGGTTATATGGGTAATGGATTATACAGTTGGAGAGACAGGTTGAGGTGTTGGGGCAGTATAGAAGGACAGGGATAGGCCGGAGCAAAGGAGAAATTGACAAAGGTGTCATAGACATAAGACAAAGGGGATAGTTAATGGTATCATTAAAGACTGAAGAGTACAATAATGGCAAAAGATAAGAAAGCAGAATGTGTTAATAGAACAAAAGTGAACAGTGGGAGCAAAACTGAACAACAAGGGACAGGTGACCATGTGGGGAGAGGGTGAGGTTGTGCTGGGCAAGCCAAGGGAACCGAAAAACAAAAAAGTGGGGGTCAAACTGGAGGGGAAAGTTGACAGTCATAAATGGTCGAGTTCAGTGTTGAGTGTAACGTGCCTAATCGGAAGATGATGTGTTGTTCTTCCAGTTTGTGTCGGGCCTCATTGGAACATTGCAGCAGGCATAGGATAGACAGGTGGCATCATGCTGGAGTTGGCGGAAACAACAGAGGCTGATCCTTTGAATGCAGAGGCTAGTGGGGTGAAAAGTGTGGACAAGAGAGTCCTGTCATGGTTCTGGGAGGGAGAGGAAGGGGTGAGGGCAGAGGTACAGGAGGTGGTTGGACATATTCGAGTGCCCTGTCACAATTGGGGGGTGGGGCAATACCTTGACTGAGGAAAAAAGCAGATATGTCTGAAGCGCTGTTTTCACAGGTTGCATCATTGAAACCAATGCAGCAGAGACAGATAAACTAGGACAATGGGATGGAGTCCTTATGGGGAGCAGGGTGTGAGGAGCTGTAGCCCAGGTAGCTGTGGGAGTCTGGGACTGTAACGAATAACGAATCTATCAGCAGAAATGGAAACAGAAGTTTTTTAGATAACTACAAAGGGAGTGCAGCCTATAACATTGAAGTGGAGATGCCGGCGTTGGATTGGGGTGGGCACAGTAAGAAGTCTCACAACACCAGGTTAAACATCAGACTCACCTGATGTAAGAGCAGCACTCCGAAAGCTTGTGATACCAAATAAACCTGTTGTACTTTAACCTGGTGTTATGAGACTTCTTACTATAACATTGAACATAGACATGGTCCACAAACTCCGCAAAATCTCAGAAGGGGCAAGTTTCTGGGGAGCCCATGAACCAGTGCAATTTACAGTTGTATGGTACTGTTGCATGCACTAGCCTCCACCCCAGGACCCTGATGTAGTGGGGGAGGATCCCTCTGCCACCGGACGGCAACAAGGCACACCAAGGTGTGTCTGGGTGATGGGCGAGGGCACGGTAGTGGAAGGTATGCAGCAGCAGCCCATACAAGAAATCCCTCCATGGAGCGGCAAAGGGCACAAAGGGAATTTCCGTGAGGCGGCTTAAACTGTTGGTCTCCAGCTCCAGGATAGAAGGTCTGGGTTTAGGGCCAATGTGAAATTCCATCTGAGCAGGGGTACACTCAGACGGGAAGAAATGGAGATAGAGAAGTCAAGGAAGGGACCTAATAGTTAAGACTGAGTTTGATCGAATAGATACCATAATCATTAATTATGCCATGCATCCATCCCAATCTGCTCGATATGCACTTTTCATTCATTGAAATCTATATCTTATTCTAATTGCTTCATCTGACCAAGCTTAAAAGCAGTATTCCAAGTTTGTCTTATCCATGCCATTTATTTTTTACCTCTGAAAGTAGGCTCTCTAGAACTCAGTGCTCAAACAAGCTCAAACATAAAGTACATTGTCTTCTACTTAAGCATATTTTTGTTCCCTGCTCCTTTTTCAATATCAAATATCAAAATCATTCCATTGAAGTGTAAAGTCTCAGCATTGCCTCTCTAACCTTATTACATGGGAAGGAACCTACAGCATAGAAACAGGTCACTTGGCCCAACTGGCCTTTGAAGCTATTTATGCTCCACATGAGTCACCTCTCAGCCTACTTCATCTAACCCTCAGCAGCATAATCTGTTCCTTTCTCTGTCATCTAGCACTAATACATCCATGTTATTCACCCCATGTGACTAAATTTCTACATTCTTGCCACTGTTTGGTTAAAGGAATTTCTCTTGAATTCTTTATGTGATTTGTAAGTGGCTGTTTTAAATTGATGAGCCCTTATTTTGGTCTCCTCTGCAAGTGGAACTGCACACTTTCTCCACATCTACTCTGTGCAGTCTAATAAAGTTCAACCTAATTTCTCTTTTAAAGGATTGGAATTGAAAAGCATTGACTCCTGTACATGCTTTTGCATTTTATATGGTCTTGTTTACCCATGTTGTTACTTTTGGCAATTTGTGAATCTATCCTCCGATCTCTTTGCTTCTCTACTATCCTGAGACTCATACTTTACAAGGATCATGTAGCCTCAGTATTTCTTCATCCAAAATGCATGGCATCACATTTAGCCTTTTTGAAATTACTTTGCCATTTGCACACTCACTCAGGGTACCACTCACTGTTCTAGCTAAATTGCTTTTCTTCAACTTGAAAATGCCGAGTCTCATATCATTGGTCCCTTTCAAAATCTCCCAGTGCTCATTCTTTGTCCTCCATTTTCGACCTGTGAGGCTTATTCTTTGTTCCTCTACTTTGCAATTTAAAATGAAATTTGATATTTATCCACCATTTGCACAACAGACCTAATAATTTTACAAGCCCTAACTTCATCCTCCATCCCTCTCGCAGTCCTTAGTTTAGTACCGTCTACAAATTGAACAAACAGACCACTTATTTTAGCATCTAAATCTTATATAGATGAGCACAATTAGAAGTCTGACAACACCAGGTTAAAGCCCAACAGGTTTATTTGGTATCACGAGCTTAGCGAGCACTGCTCCTTCATCAGGTGAGACTTATTACTGTGGTCCACCCCAGTCCAATGCCGGCATCTCCACATCATTATATAGATGAGGTATACTGATGTTCCAAGCACTGAGTTCTATAGTAGTCCATTTTGGAGGTCCACTATCCATTTGCTGATTCTCCAGTGCTATGTTCTACCCTGAATTTTAGTCTATTAAGTAGTCATTCATTATTCAAAACCGTTTGGAAGTTAGAATTGTGTGAAGTATAGAACAAATCTGTAAAAAAAAAAGATACATTCATAATTTATGTGTATTTTTTTCTGAGGAAGGATATTGATCTGCGAGTAACTACTTTGGTTCAGTGCTAGCACTGTTGTCTCTGAGTCAGAATGTTGTACATTCAAACTCTGCAAACCTTATTGAGCAGAGCTGGATTATTTGGTTCAGCTGTCAATGCTGGCGCTTTGTAGAGCAACCTAATACTTAACCCAGTGTACTGCTCTCAACAGAGCTATATACATTCCTCTTCAACCTTTACCTTAAAAAGAGTTCTCTGTAAAAATTCTTCGTTCTCGCTTGCTGCGGGTCACCAGTATCAGAATCGGAGAAACCCACCCTTAGAAAAAGACAAAGAAAATTAGACAAAGTCAACATAGATTTATGAAAGGGAAATTACGTTTGAAAAACCTAGTGGAGATTTTTGAGGACATAACTAGCAGAAGAGATAAGAGCAAATCAGTGGATGTGGTGTATTTGGATTTTCAGCTTTTGATAAAGTCCCACATAAGAGGTTAGTGTGCAAAATTAAAACACATGGGATTGGGGGTAATATATTGGAATGGATTAAGAATTGGTTAGCAGATAGAGAGTAGGAATAAATGGGTCTTGCCCCACAGGGATCAGTGCATGGGCCTCAGCTATTTACAATATACATCAATGATTTGAACGAGAGAACCAAATGCACTATTTCTAAATTCGCTAATGACACGAAACTTGATGGGAATGTGAGTGATGAGGAGGATGTTAAGAGGCTTCAAGGTGATTTAGACAAGTTGAGTGAATAGGCAAATACATGGCAGAGGAAGTATAACGTGGATAAATGTAAAGTTATCTAGTTTGGATGGAGAAACAGAATGGCAGAGTATTATTTAAATGGTGCTAAATTGGGAAATGTTGATATACAAGGGGAACTGGGTGTTCTAGTACACCAGTCACAGAAAGCAAACATACAGGCAAACAAGTAGTTAGAAAAGTAAATGGTATGTTGGTCTTCCTTGCAACAAGACTTGAGTATAGGAACGAGGATATCTTACTGCAGCTGTATCTGGCATGGTGAGACCACACCTGCAGTATTGTGTGCAGTTTTGGTCTGCTTATTGAAGAAAGCATAAACTTGCCATGGAAGGAGCGCAGCAAAGGTTTACCAGACTGATTCCTGCAATGTCAGGAATGCTATATGAGGAAAGATTGGGTCGACTGAGCTTGTATTCACTGGGATTTAGAAGAATGCGAGGGGTTTGAATTGAAACATAAAAAATTCCGACAGAGCTGGACAGACTGGATGCAGAAATGTTGTTTCCTCCAGCTGGGGCATCTCGAACAAGGGGGCCACAGTCTCAGGATACAGATAGACCATTTCAGATTGAGATGAGGAGAAACGTGTTCACTCAGTGGTTGGTGAACCTGTGGAATTCTCTACCAAAGAAGGCTTTGGAGGCCAAGTCACTGAATATATTTAAGAAAGAAATTGGATTTGTAGACTCTAAAGGCATCAAGGGGTGTAGGGAGATCACGGGGGGGTATGGCATTGAGGACCAGCTATGATCATATTGAATGACAAAAGAAGGCTCGAAGGGCTAATGGCCCACTCCTGTTCCTATTTTCAATGTTTCTAGGAGTGCTTTAACTAACAGCTTCCGATTCCCCTTCCAAACACCGGTTTCAATCCTACTGCTATTGTTCATACTGCACACTACTTAAACATCAAAGGGTGGATCTTTCAATCAAATGGCTGCCTGCTTAAAATGTACTCATCAAACGTAAGAACACAAGTAGGCAATTCAGCTCCTTGAACCTGAACTCTATTTGCACATCTTTATTGTATATCCCTTGATACCACCACCAAACCAAAATTTATCAATGTCAGTCTTAAAAAATTCAATTGAACAAAAACAGTCTTTTTGGGGAGAGCTCTAGATTTCATAACTTTATATGTGAAAAATTGTGTCCTGATTTCACTTTTAAATGGCCTGACTATAATTTAAAAATTATGTGCTCTTCTTCTGGATTCTCCCATCAGAAAAATGGTGGATGGGACTTTCTGACCTCCCTGTGGCGTGTTCCCCGCAGCAGGATCTTCTGGTTCCTCACCCCTTGCTGCCGGGAAACCCACAGTGGGGTGCACCATCAGCGGGGATCAGAAGATCCTGCTGGCGTGAACAGCTGCAAAATTCCAGTCTCATCTCAATATCTAACCTTTCAAACCCACTTATCAGTTTAAACATCTCAGTTAGGTCAGCCCTCAAATATCTGAAATCATGGGAATACAAGCCAAGTTTATCTTTCCCAAGAGCCAGTAGTCGACACTGAATCCAGTACCCCGACTGGTGTCAGGGTACTGGACTAGCTTTGCACAATTCCAGCATCTGTGGTATTTGCCTTTTGTGAAGCACCACTCCCTCACTTATCAGTTCCTTGAGATAAAGGCCAACATTCCATTAGTCTTTTTGATTACATTTTGGTATCACTGTTTGTAACTAATGGGCTTCTTATCATTAATGAACTTACAAAAATTTGTAGTTCAATTATGCCATATTTATTCACAAATCTGTAATATTGCTGGCGGTAGCTTAACAGGATATCCCAAGGCTAACAAAACCAAACCGCAATTCAGCCAAATATTCAGTAAATTAATTACAATATAAGTCATAAAATAATAATAATGTGACTTATTGATGGATAGGCAGAATCGAGTAGTGGGCCATCAAATAATATAAAATTGACTTCTGGAAATTGTGAACGAATTGCTCTTTTTTTATATTTGTTCTTGCGATGTGAATACCAGCAAGACCAGCATTTATTGTCCTTCCCTAATTGCCCTTCAGAAGATGGTAGTGAACAGCCTTCACGAACCATTGCAATCCATATGTTATAGCTGAGGAGTGAGTTCCAGGATTCTGACCTGCATTTATATTCACTATGTCCAGTAACTAACGGCAGTGTTCATTTTATTTACTTCTGGGACTGGTTTGTTACAAGAAAAACAAGCAACTTTAGTTTTTGAATACATAATGAACAGTCTTTGGTCTTTTTGTGCTTAAGGTGCTTGTAAGCTATCCATGGATATTGAAATAGAGGAAGAGCCCTCTGTTAGCACGAGCATACATGATAGCAGTAATGAAAAAGGAGGATGCATGAAGAGACTAGGTAAGACAGTTAATTATTTCTTCACAATGAAACTCAAAATATGTTTTATGTTATTAATAACTTTTTTAAAATATATAGATTCTACCTGGAGGTTCTTGCAGTCGGCTCACTTTTTTATCTATCTGACTCATTTATTATCCTCATGGGTGAGTTACATTATTTGACTCTATTGTACGTTTAAAACTTTGTGGTAATTTTAAATTTTTACTTCTATGGATTTATAATACATAACTATAATTTTCAAATGTTAATCAAAAATATAATTAATTTTTTTCTCAAATCAGTATTGATTCTTTGTTATGTTTTAAAGGGAATCTTTTCAGCAAAACTGATTTTCTGATCTTTAACTGATTCAATATCAGCACCAGTTATTATTTGACTTGCTGAAGCCTTCAATTTTTAAATGTGCAAGTAAAGTGAAAGAAACTACACAATTGTTCTTTATAGATATAGTTTAAAATGCCTCCCTATTTGTACATCACCGAGAAGGATTTGCCATTCAGTAAAATGCAGTTTGAAAGAAAATTCACAACCGCTCTGATAAGGGAATCTTATCAAATCTCTTTGAACGTTGTAATTCTTTGCTGCAAGTTTATACTGTGCATACCCTGAAAATGGGTTTCAAACATCTTAAAATGCAACAATATAAAAGTTACTTGTCAAAGAATGCTTTGCTTTATCTTGCAATCTTGTGGTCTCAGCATAAACATTCTTTGCCATAGAATAATGAGATAAACCTTCATGCCCACTATGTGCCACTGGCTGTGCCTCTCTTAGCCACTTTCAGATAGAGCAGCGTTGGTAAAGGATAGGAACAGGCTGGGTTTTTTTCCCTCTTGTGGTAGGTGAGGGGCAGATCAGTGTCTTGTTCTCTCTTCACTCCTACTCACCAAGAAAAATATATTTTAAAATCTATGAGTATTACAATGCACTTTGTTCTTCAGGGCGATCGCATGTGGCATTTCGCTGTCTCACTTTTCCTGGTAGAACTTTATGAAAATAGCTTGCTGCTTCCAGCTGTGTTTGGTTTGGCTGTTTCTTCATCACTTATTCTGTTTGGTGCCTTAGTTGGAAATTGGGTTGACAACAATACTAGAATGAAAGGTACGGTGGTTTGTTACACAGAAAAACTATAGTTACACGGTGAAACATGATTTCATCATTCTGCAGTTCTACATGTTGCCATTTTAAACATTTATTAATATTTTCTTTTTTGAATTTCAGTTGTACAAGTTGCACTGGTCATCCAGAATCTTTCAGTGATCTTATGTGCTGTAGTACTTATGTTGTTATTTGTTTATAAGACGCAGATCACTATCCTATGGAATGGTTGGATGAAGGTAAATATGATTTACTAGTGTGAATTTTGCTTGTCAAGGAAAGCTTTAATATTTTTGTGACAAGATCATATACCTTATTCAGTTATGTGTGTAATTATTATTCATGTTACTTTGTCAAAGTATACCAAGACCACATATAAAATCACTGCCACGGGAGGTAGTGGAAGCAGATATGATAGTGACTTTTAAGGGGCGTCTTGACAATTACATTAATAGGATAGGAATAGAGGGATATGGTCCCCGGAACGGTAGGGAGTTTTGGTTCAGATGGGCAGCATGGTTGGTGCAGGCTTGGAGGGCTGAAGGGTCTGTTCCTGTGCTATAATTTTCTTTATTCTTCGTTCTAAAATGAGTGTTTAATTGATGGCAAACTTTGGATGCATTGTGAATTTGTCGAGGATTTTTTTTATCTATGTAAATTGTCTTTTGCTTAAACACCGCAAAGTTACAATCCATCGAATTCTATTTAATTGTGTAAATCAGCTTTGTAATTGGCTCTGGCAGTCAGGATTATTAATAATATGCTGACCGTTAAACCCACTATCTTCCAGAATCATCAAATTTACAATTTCAGTGGGCGGCACGGTAGCACAGTGGTTAGCACTGCTGCTTCACAGCTCCAGGGACCCGGGTTCAATTTCCGGCTTGGGTCACTGTCTGTGTGGAGTTTGCACATTCTCCTCATGTCTGCGTGGGTTTCCTCCAGGTGCTCCAGTTTCCTCCCACAGTCCAAAGATGTGCGGGTTAGGTTGATTGGCCATGCTAACAATTGCCCCTTAGTGTCCTGAGATGTGTAGGTTAGAGGGATTAGTGGGTAAATATGTAGGGATGTGGGGGTAGGGCCTGGGTGGGATTGTGGTCGGTGCAGACTCGATGGGCCAAATAGCCTCTTTCTGCACTGTAGGGTTTCTATGATCTAATTCTACAATATTCTGCTGGTATATGGTGCATCTTTTATTTAATATGAGTTTTACTTCATTTAATATTGGAATAAATTAGAAAAAAATAATAATATTGGGGTGTTGAAGAAATAAAATTACAATTTTAAAATAAGAAATTTTATTGGCAAAAATGCAGAAATGTCCATGATTTCGCAGACACCATAGGATTGAGCAATCAAAGCCCCAGAAATTCTGTTGTGACACAATGGATTATACATCTGTTCATTGTAGTTTTGGTTTAAAATTAAGGAATTATGTTCTCAATGTGAGATTTAAAATCAGTGTTGTTTGTTATTATGTAGAAGTACATAATAAATGTTACATTTTTTGATATCTAGGAATAGGGGAAGATATCACAGGTAGATTTGAAACATGGAGAAGTACTGATGAAGTGAGGGGTAATATGTATTGTGGTAGCGGTGGGTAGATTCTGTCTGAAATTCTGTAGTAGATGAACAGAAATTTCCTCCAACTAGTAATTGGGAAAATGAAAGCCACTACCTTCAGTCCCGTCACTCCATTCCCTCACCATGAACTCCATCCCTTTCCCTGGCAACTGTTTGAGGCTGAAACGCAGTGTTTGATATCTTGATCCATATTGGATCTCGAAATCTTTATCCAACCACATAGCTGTTCCAATACCACCAGTGCGTATTTGTACCTATGTGTCCTTGCTTCAGCTAATCTGCTATTATCTCGCATCCAAGCCTCAATCATAGAATCCTACAGTGCAGAAAAAGGCCATTCGGCCCATCGAGTCTGCACCGACCACAATCTCACCCAGGCCCTATCCACATATCCCGACATATTTTTACCCACTCAATCATCCAGACTTGAATATTCCATTGCTCTCCTGGCTAGCTTCCCATTTCCATCTCACATGAACTCATCCAAAACTCTGTGGCACACATCACCCCTACATTAGCACCTGACCCTGCAATGTTTCAGTTTTAAAATTCTCAAGTTTGTTTCAAACCCCTCCATGGCCTCACTCCTCCCTCTTTCAGACCTCTTCCAGCTCCACAACCCACAAGGTCTCTGTGCTCCTCTACTTCTAGCCTCTTGCGTATCTTTGATTTTATCCCTCCACAGTTGGACTATGTCTAGGCATTTTGATTGAACTGCCTTGGAACATTGTACTGTGTTGAAAGTGCTAGATAAATACAGATTATCATTAATTAAATTACTCTTTGTCATTAAAATAAAACTTTTAAACTAAAATAGAAATAATTTTGTAATAAAGAATGTGTTTGGAGAATTAAAGAATTTCACTTGGATTTTTTTGTTTAAAATGTTATGCTGCATGAAGCAAAACAGTGAATATATACGGCACCTTAGCATGTCTCAAACATCCTGAAGAATTTCACAAACTGAGATAATTGAAAATGTACAGAGCCTCACAACAGTAGTATGGATGGCACTTAACTCGTGATATTACTTATGTTGCCAATTTGAAAATATTGTCTTGCCCTTTATCTGCTTTTTTGAATAGTGCCATAGTGCGTTTAGTATGAACCTGCAGTTATAAATCAAACCATGTTTTAACATTTTAATTGGGGGTTGGCACCTGAAAGTTTTGAACTATACAGGGGTGACAATCTACTATGTCCTCCAGGGAGTTTAAACTATTGACCCTTGGAACTTGAAGGAGTGCTATCAGCTGCCCTAGGCTAACATTGAATATTTGGATATTTGGGAATGTCACATTACGACCAGCTGTAGGTTGGATAGAATGAGAAATTAGCAATGTATAAATAGTCTGAAAATCTGCATCTGTTTCGCTGTGAATGGTTGGAAATTTTAAAGGCAGTAATTTAGCTCTTTTGGCACTTCATTTAGGCAGTCAAATAAATTGTGGGTCAAATAAATTTAGGGAGAATAATTGGATGATGGAATGGTGGAAGCACAGCTAGGAAAAGAATAGCAGAATAAGGAGGAGAAGTGATAAGGAGGGAGAGACGGAAGGGTTGATCGGGGTGGAAAACAATGGACTCTAAAAATACTATGGAAATTCCAGACTGGCTGTCTCCATGTTTCATAGTGAACAAAAAGGAAGATTGAAACTCAGTTTGTGACTGGGGGAAGTGAATGGCCACTGTCACCATCCCATTGTATCGTGATATGACTGTCTCAAACCCTCAAAGGTGTTAACCCATAAGACCATAAGACATAGGAGCAGAATTAGGCCTCTTGGCCCATCGAGTCTGCTCCGCCATTCAATCATGGCTGATATTTTATTCATCCCCATTCTCCTGCCTTTTCCCAATAACCCCTGATCTCCTTATTAATCAAGAACCTATCTATCTCTGTCTTAAAGACACTCAATGACCTGGCCTCCACAGCCTTCTGCGGCAAAGAGTTCCACAGGTTCACCATGCTCTGGCTGAAGAAATTCCTCTCATCTCTGTTTGAAAGGATCGTCCCTTTAGCCTGAGGTTGTGCTCTCTGGTTCTAGTTTTTTCTACTAGTGGAAACATCCTCTCCACGTCCACTCTATCCAGGCCTCGCAGTATCCTGTAAGTTTCAATAAGATCTCCCCTCATCCTTCTAAACTCCAATGAGTACAGACCCAGAGTCCTGAACCGTTCCTCATACGACAAGCTCTTCATTCCAGGGATCATTCTTGTGAACCTCCTCTGGACCCATTCCAAGACCTGTACATCCTTCCTCAGATATGGGGCCCAAAACTGCTCACAATGCTGCAAATGGGGTCTGACCAGAGCCTTATACAGCCTCAGAAGTAGATCCCTGCTCTTGTATTCTAGCCCTCTCGACATGAACACTTACATTGCATTTGCCTTCCTAACTGCCGACTGAACCTGCACGTTATCCTTAAGAGAATCTTGAATAATGATTCACAAGTCCCTTTGTGTTTCTGATTTCCTAAGCATTTCCCCATTTGGAAAATAGTCTGTGCCTCCATTCCTCCTTCCAAAGTGCATAACCTCACACTTATCCACATTGTATTCTGTTTGCCACTTCTTTGCCCACTCTCCTAGCCTGTCCAAGTCCTTCTGCAGCCCCCCTGCTTCCTCAATGCTACCTGTCCATATCTTTGTATCATCAGCAAACTTAGCAACAGTGCCTTCAGTTCCTTCTTCGAAATCATTCATGAATATTGTGAAAAGTTGTGGTCCCAGCACCAACCCCTGAGGCACACCACTAGTCATCGGCTGCTATCCTGAGAACGACACCTTTATCCCCACTCTCTGCCTTCTGCCAGTCAATCAATCCTCTTTCCATGCCAGGATCTTACCATTAACACCATGGGCTCTTAACTTATTTAACGGTCTCCTATGTGGCACCTTGTCAAAGGTCTTTTGGAAATCTAAATAAATCACGTCCACTGGTTCTCCTTTATCTAACTTCCTTGTTACCTCCTCAAAGAACTCTAACAGATTTGTCAGACATGACCTCCTCGTGATGAAGCCTTGTTGACTCAGTCCTATTTTATCATGCACTTCTAAGTACTCTCCGCCTGCAGCCCCCGCTTTTGTCCATACAAGCTACAGGAACCTCAAACCCGTTGAACAATTGCATGGTCTCAGTCCTCCACTTGTATGTTCTCACTCCACATACCTCCCTCATTTGCAGTTTCACTCTCCTGTCCCTGAATATAAACTAAATCAGATGATCCTTTTGTAGGGGGTGTGACTGCCTCCTGGAACAAAGTGCGCAGGTAACTTTTCTACTCCCTGATGTGATGCAGCATCTGCAGCTCAGCAGAAGGGAAGCAGAAGTCTTGACAAGGGATGAGTAGAGGAAGAGAACACAATGGGTTTGATTTGATTTGGTTTATTATTGTCGCATGTATTAGTAAACAGTGAAAAGTATTGTTTCTTGCATGCTTTACAGACAAAGCACACAAGAAGAGAGGGAGAGGAATGGGATGAGCAATACAGAAGAGAATGAAAGAAGAATAGATGAGAATAATTGGAGTAAATGATGAGAGAGAAGCAGATGAAGAGAAGAGAATGGAGGAGAAAAAAAACTGGAAGGGAATGGGAAGAATACAGAAATAGGAGATGAGAACAGAATTTCATCATTGGAAAGTGCAAGATGTTGCAGTAGGGAAGGGGCTAAATTTTATGGGGCAAACTCCAAAGTTTTGTTTAGTAGGAGGGAGTTCACAGAGGCCGGAATGTTTTTCAGCTGAACATTGTGGAATTGTGCTCCACTTCAGTTGAGGGTAAATTTCATGCTTGATGGGGTGGGGATGGCTTGGGTTTGGGGAGGCAGGGAACACTACCAAAGTCCTCAGTGTTATTTACTGGGAATTAGTTTGAATTGATGATAGTAACAATGTTACACCTTTAATTCCAAGTTTATCTGTTTCTTGGTGTAACATAAACTTGTATATCTTAAATGTATAAAGAATTATGAAAGAAAACTTCACAGTTTTGGTAAGGGCCGGGATTCTCTGATCTTGTTCACCCGGCCATCGCTGCCATTGAGAATGAAAAATTTGATACTCAGCCAAAACTCGATTCACTGCAGCGGACCAGAGAATCCCAGCTGTGGGTGACCACGGTTGGAAAATTCTGGTCAAAGTCAAAGTGGGAAATTTGCAACTTTTATAATATTTGGCTTATGATTTAAAATTAATAAAGAGCTCTGCAATAAATGCCATCTCTGTAATACAATCATTATCTTAAGACATTCAGAATGACAATTTGAGAGCTAATGATAAAGTTGATCTATAAATGTTTTTTGATTATTTATACAAATTCCTGAGCAAGTCATAAAACACAATCAAAGAAGACACTTGGTAGAGTGCATACCTCTGCTGTGCTATGTTAACTCAGTAAGTTAACCATGTACACGGTACATACACTTGCAACTCGGTCAGCGTTGTCTACCTGATACGCTGCAAGAAAGGATGCCCCGAGGCATGGTACATTGGGGAGACCATGCCGACGCTACGACAACGGATGAATGAACACCACTCGACAATCACCAGGCAAGAGGTTCGCTTCCTGTTGGGGAACACTTCAGCGTTCACGGGCATTTGGCCTCTGATCTTCCGAGGAGGCCTTCATGACACACGACAACGCAGAGTTGCTGAGCAGAGACTGATAGCCAATTCCGCACACATGAGGACGGCCTCAACCGGGATCTTGGGTTCATGTCACACTATCTGTAACCCCCACGACTTGCCTGGGCTTGCAAAATCTCACCAACTGTCCTGGCCGGAGACAGTACACATCTCTTTAACCTGTGCTTAACCCTCTCTCCACTCACATTGTCTGTATCTTTAAGACTTGATTATCTGTAAAGACTCGCATTCCAACCATTATTTTGTAAATTGAGTTTGTGTCTTTATATGCCCTGTTTGTGAACAGAACTCCCACTCACCTGATGAAGGGGCAGTGCTCCGAAAGCTTGTGGCTTGTGCTACCAAATAAACCTGTTGAACTTTAAACTGGTGTTGTGAGACTTCTTACTGTGCTTACCCCAGTCCAACGCCGGCATCTCCACATCATGGCTAACATCAACACCACAAACTGCCGGCTCCAAGTGAAGAGGATCTCCAAGAAGATCGCACATATCAACACAGACATCAAGTTTCTACAAAGATGCAAGAAAGCAAAAGAGATACCGAAAGGACTGCAGATCACGAACCCACTCAGGTCAACCTATAACACAGACTACGCTGAGAGACTTTGCCGTCGCACCTCTCTCACACTCCTCAACCACCTCATACACCAGCTCTACAGCAAATGCTGCATCCTGGAAACCAAGATAGAGTCCATATTCTCAACTTGCGCTCAGGACTCAGACCAGTTGCGAAACTCTGCCAAGCAGATGAAACAAAGGAACTACGCCATCTACATGCACACCAAGAACCGGAAACCTGAGAAACTCGGCATCACCATCAGCAGCAACCAAGCCTCCCCTGGTACCACAGTAGAAAATAGTACCATTGCAGGGAAGTCCATTGTCAACTTGTCGGACTACACAAGTTGTCTTCAACCAGACAAAATCGAAGTTCTTAGCCAAGGGCTCAATTTCTGCTCCACCACCAAAATAGACCCCATCAGTCTCGCAGCAGATACAGAGGAATTCATCAGGCGAATGAGGCTGCGGGAGTTCTTCCACAACCCCAAGAGGCCAACAGCGAACACAATGAGACAGCCAATGAACTGGAACAGCCGACAGAGAAATCCATGGTGCATCAACCGAAGAGGAAAGAGTCGAATTGGACTCCTCCGGAAGGCCGCTGCCCTCAACTCGACATGTATGCCCAAGCCATCAGGAGGAGCAGCAATGCCAGATTCATCAGCCGCACTCACAAGACATCCCCGAACATTACCCAAGCACAATGCAACGCCATCTGCGCTCTCAAGACCAACCGCAACATTGTCATCAAACCAGTAGACAAAAGAGGGGCCATCGTCATACTGAACAGGATTACTGCAAAGAAGTGTACCGACAACTGAACAACGAGGAACACTAGAGACAGTTAGCCGCAGATCCGACCAAAGAACACACTCGTCAACTCAACAGACTGATCAAGACCTTTGATCCGGACCTTCAGAGCACCCTCCGTGCTCTCATCCCACATACTCCCCACGTTTGAGATCTCTACTGCCTCCCAAAGATACACAAGGCCAACACACCCGGCCGTCCCATCATATCGGGCAATGGGACCCTGTGCGAGAACATCTCCGGCTACGTCGAGGGCATCCTGAAACCCATTGTAAAAAGAACCCCCAGCTTTTATCGCGACACTACGGACTTCCTACAGAAACTCAGCACACATGGAGCAGTTGAACCAGGAGCACTCCTCGTCACAATGGATATCTCAGTACTCTACACCAGCATCCCCCACGACGATGGCATTGCTGCAACTGCCTCAGTACTCAAAGCTGACAACTGCCAATCTCCAGATGCAATTTTACAACTCATCCGCTTAATCCTGGACCACAATATCTTCACCTTCAACAACCAGTTCTTCATCCAGACACACGGAACAGCCATGGGGACCAAATTCACACCTCAATACGCCAACATCTTCATGCATAGGTTCAAACAAGACCTCTTCACTGCACAGGACCTTCAACTGATGCTATACACTAGATACATTGATGACATTTTCTTCCTTTGGATTCATGGTGAACAATCACTGAAACAACTATATGATGACGTCGACAAGTTCCATCCCACCATCAGACTCACCATGGACTACTCTCCGGAATCGGTTGCATTCTTGAACACACGCATCTCCATCAAGGACGGTCACCTCAGCACTTCACTGTACCGCAAGCCCACGGATAACCTCACGATGCTTTGCTTCTCCAGCTTCCACCCGAAACACGTTAAAGAAGCCATCCCCTACGGACAAGCCCTCCATACACACAGGATCTGCTCAGATGAGGAGGATCGCAACAGACACCTCCAGACGCTGAAAGATGCCCTCATAAGAACAGGATATGGCGCTCGACTCATCGATCGACAGTTCCGACACGCCACAGCAAAAAACCGCACCGATCTCCTCAGAAGACACGGCAGACAGAGTACCCTTCGTCGTCCAGTACTTCCCCGGAGTGGAGAAGCTACGACATCTTCTCCGGAGCCTTCAACATGTCATCGATGAAGACGAACATCTCACCAAGGCCATCCCCACACCCCCACTTCTTGCCTTCAAACAACCGCACAACCTCAAACAGACCATTGTCTGCAGCAAACTACCCAGCCTTCAGGAGAACAGTGACCACACACCACACAACCCTGCCACAACAACCTCTACAAGACGTGCCAGATCACCGACACGGCTGCCATCATCTCACATGAGAACACCATCCACCAGGTACATACACTTGCAACTTGGCCAACGTTGTCTACCTGATATGCTGCAGGAAAGGATGTCCTGAGGCATGGTACATTGGGGAGACCATGCAGATGCTACGATATCGGATGAATGAACACCTCTCGATAATCACTAGGCAAGAGTGTTCTCTTCCTGTTGGGGAACACTTCAGCGGTCACGGGCATTCAACCTCTGATCTTCCGGTAAGCGTTCTCCAAGGCGGCCTTCACGACAACGCAGAGTCGCTGAGCAGAGACTGATAGCCAAGTTCCGCACACATGAGAACGGCCTCAACCGGGATCTTGGGTTCATGTCACACTATCTGTAACCCCCACGACTTGCCTGGGCTTGCAAAATCTCACTAACTGTCCCGGCTGGAGACAATACACATCTCTTTAACTTGTGCTTAACCCTCTCTCCACTCATATTGTCTGTACCTTTAAGACTTGATTACCTGTAAAGACTCGCATTCCAACCATCATTTTGTAAATTGAGTTTTTGTCTTTATATGCCCTGTTTGTGAACAGAACTCCCATTCACCTGATGAAGGGGCAGCGCTCCGAAAGCTTGTGGCTTGTGCTACCAAGTAAACCTGTTGAACTTTAACCTGGTGTTGTGAGACTTCTTACTGTGCTTACCCCAGTCCAACGCCAGCATCTCCACATCTATGTTAACTCAACATTGTTGTTTTTGCAGCTTTACCTTGAGACTTTTTCCACCTAGTTGATGCTTTGCAAGTACAAATCTAAAGCAAAAAATATTTTTATTAAGAGCTTCCATCTCAGTGAGGAGGCTTCATGCTAATCCACATCTAACAAACTGCTCTGAAAACTCTGCTCACATTTTGATAGCTGTGATCAATTTCACCACAGCAATTAAGACAATTTACTACATTTTAAAACAATCAATAATATTTTAAATTAAAAAATAAACAGCATTATAAATAGTCATTTCCCAATCTTAAGAGATCCTTTGAAAAATTCCAGGATCGGGATATAACTGATCAGTTCTTCCTCAGGCTATAATATGGCAGGATGTTCTGCTCAACCCGCCACATGTTTCACAGCAGCGGAGGCAGTCCACCATTGGCCGGCAGCAGAATCCTGTTTCCTATTGAATGTATCCCTTGCCAACAGGAAGCCCATGGCAGGGACGTGCTGTTGGCAGAACTGGAAGATCCTGCCATCATGAATGGCTAGGAAATTACAACCCTTATCTCTGTACCATGTTTTCTTGGAATCTGTCCATTAACTTTTGAGATATATTGTTTACAGACTAACAAACAATGGCAGAGATAATAAGTAAAAACTGAAGTGGACCATGTGGCCATACAGGCCTGCTCTGTATTCAATACAATAGTGACTGATCTTCCACTTTCCCACAGTATTCCCATATCTTTTAATTTTCTTCGTGTCCAGATGATCTAAAACTATCCAAATTGTCTTGAATATATTCAACAACTGAGTGTCCACAGCTCCCTGAGGTAGAAAATTCCAATGATCTACAAACCTTTGAGTGAAGAAAATTCTTCTCACCTCAGTCCTAAATGGCTGACTTCATATTCTGACACCGTGTTCCCAGGTCCCAGATTCCCCAGCCAGGGGAAATATTCTCCCAGTAGCTACCATATCAAAGCCCTTGACAATTTTTTATGTTGTAATGAAATCTTCGGCAAGTTTTGTAACTAAAAATGCATCTGTTCACCTAGCAGTAAGTCGGAACTGTTTTTAGCCAATGGTCAGGTTTGCTTTCTGAGGTAATGGTTCTGTTTCGGCAGATAGCAAATAGTTTGGCCTTATAGTCCATGACACCGGGTTACACTACTGGCTTTCTCAAGATTGTGGCAGCTGTGTAGGTAGCAGATCACACATTACTTAAAGAAACTCGGGCATCTAGGTGTTTACACATCCTAAGTGATTGGCTATATGAAGGACAAACCATTATTCCTTCTACAAATATGATTTTATTTAAGAAATTTGTCCTGCATAAATTGAGTACTTCCAAAGTATTATGTGGTTATATATGGACATGAAACCATGTTGTAGACACTGTCAGGTCAATTTTCTTGGCTCGATTTTAATCAACTTATTTCTTGTTTAACAGATTATTTGTTACACTTTGGTGATTGTGATTGGTGTGATTGCAGACCTGGCTAGTACAGCTATGTCAATTGCTATCCAACGCGACTGGATTATAGTGATTGCTGGAGACGGTGACAAACTATCAAGTAACTATCATAGAACTTTTGGAAAATACAATTTCCTGGTCAATGAACAGATATGAATTTATTTTTCCATCTCGGTGGCATTGATACTAATTGCAGAAAAGTCTGCAAGTCTTTTTTAACATTTCCATTAAATTATTCTGCTTTCAGTATTAATTTTTGTCTTTCAGTTAGTGTGATAAAAAAAAACTTGTGTGCATTCTTTAATTTCACTTCCTTCCTCCATGTGCAATGTATTGCAACTACACCATCATCAGTGCTTAGTCTACATACCCTACATGTTGCATACTATCCTGTGTATTCTCATTTTCCCCTGTTGTATATGTTTTCTCATATGCAGCATGTGTTTTCCTCTTGCCCATATGCCCAGTAAGCCTCTCTATCCCCTGCCACCTGTCTACCATAAGCTTTACCTTTCCACCACGGCTTTGACGTGCGTACTTTCATTTCCTGTGTGCATGTTCTCACTCTCTCATGTATTTTGTTCGCTATGCCATTGCTCACTTGCTGACCCTTACTATCCGTAAAGTTCTCTCTTTCGTGCTCTCCCTGACATAACTAAAATTTGCCAACAATCAATCAAGATAATTTTTATTATAAACTTTATTGTAAATTTCCTGAAGGCATTTCTCCATCCACCATGCTAGCTAGTTGCGATCGTATTGTAGAAAGTATAACACAAATAAAGATTATGCATTTATTTTTCAACATATTGGATCTTTATTCAAATAATCTACAGCCACTTTGGGTGGAATTTCAGATTTCCTAGAAATGTTAAATGATATCTAGGACCATATTCTTGACTTTCGTCCTCATCCTCCTTGTCTCAGGTGGGACATAGGGCCACAACAATCTTTCTCCATCAAGCCCTGTCTTCTGTTATGGCCTGTGCCTCACCCCATGTAAGCCCCATCACCTCCAGTTAAGTCACCACAGTACTATGCCTGCCCCATTTACGTTTCCCAGCTGGTGTCCATCTTAGAGCAACCTTTGGAATTTACTCTTGGGCCATCCTTATAACGTATCTGAGCTATCTTATCCGGCGCTTCTCGATCTTAAGGACAAAGCCATGGCAGCCAATCTTCTTGTGCAAGTCCTCACTGGAAATTTTATTTGGCCAATAGGTGTTGCAGGTCTTACATAGGCAACTGTTATGTTTTATATCAAAACAGAATGGGACAAGATTTTCCTCATCGATATCAGATTTGGGCTATTAAAAGTATCGATATTAAATCTATTTAAAATATTTTTATAAATCGCTTTACTGCTAAGATTTGCTTAAACAGCCTGTTGATGAGTACGTACCTTAACTGACATAACCTGTTATTTTACAGATGCTGATTAATGTGCTATTTTTCTTTTGGTGTGGTTCAAACCATGTTAATAATGCTGTTACAGTGCACATAATTTTGCTTCTAGATAAGGAATTGCTAAATTATGGCTTCAGAAAAAGATTCTCTTGTCTGTGCCGAGCCCGAAACCTCATCAATGCCACATTTCGTAAAAGGGTTGTCATTTGCAGATTTTTTTTTCTTTGAAAACCTGGGGATATTCCATTGATAAAAATGGAATATGCTTTCCTTTCAGCGAGGTTATTACCAGGGAGATTAAAGAAAAATAAAACTGTAAGTACAAACTACCCATCACCATCTATAAAGGTGGAATAATGTTTTGAGTAGAGACATTTTGTTGGAACTGATTTAGGATCATCAACCAAAACATTATTCTGTCTTTTCTCATTTTAGGCAATATCAATACAGGCCACAATCTTTTCATTCCAAACATTTTGGGTGGTTTTTCTAGAATTGTATCCCTGAGTTATTTCCCACAAAATAATAGGTGGGCAGATGCTGAAATCAGCAGTCTGATCATCTTTCTAAAATAAATAATCACGGGTCAACTAAACTTGTTAACAAACTAATTGACCTGGATAATACGCTGCTCATGCAATAAAACATTGGCACGGACAGGCGAGTGGGAGTGGGCAGGGTGGTTTTTAAAGAAATCTTTGTAAACACAAAAAGACCTCCGATTTACCTGGGTCTGCATGTCATGACTGCCTTCTTTGTAGACCTGCATGCAGTCCCAACAGCATCCACTACTCAGATGTGGCATTGCTGGGACGGTTCGAGCTACCAGTCAATCTATTTGGCCAGCAGCTTTCGAGGGCTTCCTCCCACTGAGGGACAGAAGTCCCGCGCTCGGCCTGTTTAGCCCACTGGCAGCATGTTATGACTGTGGGCCGGACAATTTTTAGGTGTGTCAAATGCTGGCCAACTCTTGTAATGGAGGGATGAACAACATGCCCCCCCTATAAAATGCAGCCCATATTGTTGTCACATTTTAAAACATTTTACATTATAAGTCTTTCACACACAGAGTTTAATGTTGAGCAAAATTTTAAAAACTGCAAATACTGGAAATCTAAAACAAAACAGAACATGTTGTTTATATACAGCAAATCAGTCAGCACCTGTATAATGACAAGTGATGACATTTTATGTGTATACTCACCAATAGTATGTGCAGGCAAATCTTACTGGTAAAGCAGTTTTATGCAAATATTTCAAATAAATTTAATATCCATGCTTTTAGCAGTCCAGTGCTGCAGTTGATGAGAAAAAATTTGCTTCATGAAGGGCAGGAGTATGATCCTAAAAATAATTTCACATTTTTAGGAAGTCTGAAATCTGAATTTAGTTGCTTTGAAGTGTGAAATTGTATACGTTACCAAAGATTATTGAAACTGAAACAATGCTTTTGTTTTTATAGATATGAATGCTACATTGAGGCAAATTGATCTTCTCAGCAAATTGCTTTCACCAATGGCTGTGGGTCAGATTATGACTTTCAGCTCCTCCGTGGTTGGTTGTGGGTTTATAGCTGGTTGGAATTTGTTCTCAATGTGTTTTGAGTATTTGTTGCTGCGGAAAATTTATAAAATGACTCCAGCACTAGCAAAAAAAGGTGATAAACAGACCAAGGAGGAGGAAGTTTCAGGTATGACATACCATTTAAAGTTGTAACTAAAATGTTTCTGTCATCAATTGTATTTGAACACTTTTTCTATTGGGTTAACTAAAAATATTAATCAGAAAATACTGGTGTTAGTTTAAAATCAGGCATTGATTGAATTGTTTAAGTAAGAATAGTTTGTTGAAAAACATGTGTTCTGTACACTGATTGCTTAGTTGAGTTCCGAGCTACGTAAAAATGGCTATTTTGTCATTATGACATTTAAAGAATCTATGCCTGAATTGCAATTGAGTTGTGGTGTTTAACAACACTTTTGGATTACATTTCCAGTAATCCTATGCTGCATTCTTAACTAAGATGATTGTCAGCCCCAAATCAGGAATAGGAACCAAATTCCTGTTACAGAACTGGGTTCTCCAAAACTCATGCCATCATTTTGGTAATGATAGCCGAAATCTATTTTTTGCCATTCCTGTGGTAGTGTGGGTGTTATGCTGACTTTAAAATGTGTATAGAACCCAGAATTTCTATACATGTTTCTTCAGTTTTTGTTGTCCCTTAATAAATATTATTTGTAGTTTTCTTTTTGCATGTAGTATTTGCATATTTATCAGTTCTGCACTGTCCTACCCCCCTTTGCCCAAATCACCTATTCCTTCAGAATTATCTTTTGGAGGGCAAGAGTCCCTCAAGTTCGTTTATTCCATTATTGTGTTCTGGAGCTCTTCTCCCCATCTTATTGGTCTCCAGGGTGAATATGTGAGCGAAAGTATGTCTCCTACTCCTCTCTGCCTCATGATGATGATGTTATCAATAAAACCCACCTCCTACTCTCTGAATCCACTGGCTACCTAAAGTCCTCTACTAGCCCTCATGCTGTCTCCTATTGTTAATGGTTCCCTTACCTCAGGAAACATCCAATGCTTTTCAAAACCACTTTGCTCACCCCCTACATTAAATCAATCTAGCCTTGATCTTACTTTCCTTTTCAATTCGAATTCAATTTACAATCTCTGTTCTCTTGAGGTCCTCAACAACTAATTGACTTTGACTCCTAGTTCTGTGCCTGTCCCTCCCAAAATTCCTATTTGAATCTTTCAGTCCAACCCAACGTTGAATTATCCAAAGTCTAAAAAGACTTCTAATACTGTGCTACACTGTTCCTCCTTCACCTTTCTGCACGTAATATGGTTGACCACACCATCGTTGTCCTAAGCCCATCTTCAGTTGTTTCATCAATGAACTTCCATCATAAGGTCAGAAGTGGGGATATTTGCTGACAATTGTGCAATGTTCAGCATTATTCGCAATTCCTCAGGTATCAAATGAGTACATGTCCAAATGCAGCAAGATCTGGACGATATTCAGGACAAGTCATATAAATACAAAGCAAATCAGTTGCTAGGAATCCTGTGGTGAGTAACTCGCCTCCTGACTCCCCAAGTTATCCACCATCTACAAGGCGCAAGTTAAGAGTGCAATGGAATGCTGTCCACTTGCCTGGATGTGTGTAGCTCCAACAACACTCAAGAAGCTAGACACCATTCAGGACAAAGTAGCCTGCTTGATTGTCACCCCATTCACAAACATTCACTCCTTCCATCACCGATGCACAATGGCAAGTGTGTACCATCTACAAGATGAACTGCAAGAACTCACCAAGGCTATTTAGACAGCATCTTCCAAACCTCTACCACCTAAAAGGACAAGGGCAGCAGATGAATGGGAACACCATCACCTGGAGGTTCCCCTCCAAGCCACACACCATCCTGACATGGAAATATATTGCCGTTCCATCTCCCTAATAGCACTGTGGGTGTACCTACACCACATGGACTATAACAGTTCAAGAAGGCAGCTCACTAATACCTTCTCAAGGGCAATTAGGGATGGGCAATAAATGCTCACCAAGACAGTGACACCCACATCCAATGAATAAATAAAAAAATAAAGAAATAGCCATGTCTGTTCTCCATTCTCTAGATCCACAGAATTAGTTTGAGCAGTTTCATCTCCATTAATGGCTTTTGTTGCTTTTTCTGTGCCATCACCTTAGGAGGCAACAGGGTCTAACCTTGGGACCTTTCTGTTATCTAAATGCTGCCTCTGTGACATCTTCCACAGTGTGGGTGAGCTTTCATATATATGAATTCATCACTAAGACCTTCATATTGGTTGCTTCTGTCTCTCTGCAACTCAATCCTGCATGATTTTCAACTTGTTCAAAGCTCTCCATGATTATGTCCTACACTAAATCCAACTTTCCATAACTCCAGTTTGTGCTGATTTACCCTGTCCCAGTCCCCAGTGTTAACTTCAAAATCTTTGTCAGTTAAATCCTCTATGGCCTTTCCCCACCCTGTGTAATTTGCAACAGCACTATATCCGAAGAACATTGGAACAGAATAGATTATTCTGTTCCTTCAGCCTGCTCCACCATTCAGCTAGATCATGGCTGACTTGTACTTCAATCCCTTAATATCCTTATCTAACAAAGAAGTCCACTTTGTAAGCTGACCCAGCAGCCCCAGCCTTTTCAGGAGATAGTTCCAGATTTCTGCTCTGCTTTTTGTGAAGTTGTGCTTCCTGATTTCAGTCCTGAATGATCTATTTGAATTTGTGCTGGATTTCTCCCATGAGAGGAGATACAAATTCCACTGATGCCAACCCAAAATACTAAGACCAAGAATGGGGAAACTAGATTGGAAAATTGTGGGTGTGATTGAATTTGTGATATATATAAATGATTTGGAAGAAGGTGTAACTGGTGTAATCAGCAAGTTTGCGGATGACACGAAGATGGCTGGACTTGCGGATAGTGAAGAGCATTGTCGGGCAATACAGCAGGATATAGATAGGCTGGAAAATTGGGCGGAGAGGTGGCAGATGGAGTTTAATCCGGATAAATGCGAAGTGATGCATTTTGGAAGAAATAATGTAGGGAGGAGTTATACAATAAATGGCAGAGTCATCAGGAGTATAGAAACACAGAGGGACCTAGGTGTGCAAGTCCACAAATCCTTGAAGGTGGCAACACAGGTGGAGGTGGTGGTGAAGAAGGCATATGGTATGCTTGCCTTTATAGGACGGGGTATAGAGTATAAAAGCTGGAGTCTGATGATGCAGCTGTATAGAACGCTGGTTAGGCCACATTTGGAGTACTGCGTCCAGTTCTGGTCGCCGCACTACCAGAAGGACGTGGAGGCATTAGAGAGAGTGCAGAGAAGGTTTACCAGGATGTTGCCTGGTATGGAGGGTCTTAGCTATGAGGAGAGATTGGGTAAACTGGGGTTGTTCTCCCTGGAAAGATGGAGAATGAGGGGAGATCTATAGAGGTGTACAAGATTATGAAGGGTATAGATAGGGTGAACAGTGGGAAGCTTTTTCCCAGGTCGGAGGTGACGATCACGAGGGGTCACGGGCTCAAGGTGAGAGGGGCGAAGTATAACTCAGATATCAGAGGGACGTTTTTTACACAGAGGGTGGTGGGGGCCTGGAATGCGCTGCCAAGTAGGGTGGTGGAGGCAGGCACGCTGACATCATTTAAGACTTACCTGGATAGTCACATGAGCAGCCTGGGAATGGAGGGATACAAACGATTGGTCTAGTTGGACCATGGAGCGGCACAGGCTTGGAGGGCCGAAGGGCCTGTTTCCTGTGCTGTACTGTTCTTCGTTCTTTGTTCTAATGCATAGCCAGTCATTCAGAGACAAAGAATATTTAAATATTATTGCAGCTATTACTGTAATAGCTTTAGTTTTAATTGTTTTAAAATTTAACACATACAAAAATTCACATTTATTTGCACTTCCTCAATTTTTCAAAACATTCCTCTTTGCCTTGCAACTTGTCCTTTGTGCTATTTCAGAAGGAAATGAGACGGCTTTTAAAGATAATATTGCTGCTGCTGTTTCAGTCGAAGGTGAACTGATTAATAATTCTACAAATCACAATCACAAGGAAACTGGCTGCATTAAAGGCATTCTGGTTCCTGGAATCAGGACATTCCGAGATGGCTGGATTATCTATTATAGACAACCAATGTTTCTTGCTGCATTGGGTCTTTCATTTCTTTACATGACAGTACTAGGATTTGATGGAATTACGATG
Organism: Mustelus asterias; assembly: GCF_964213995.1. NCBI lineage: Eukaryota > Metazoa > Chordata > Chondrichthyes > Carcharhiniformes > Triakidae > Mustelus > Mustelus asterias. Next base: position 54,641,926 of record NC_135814.1, read on the forward strand.
GGATACGCCTATGCACAAGGAATAAGCAGTTCTGTGCTTAGCATCATGGTGGCATTGTCTGCTCTCACGGGGCTAATAGGAACGATGGTTTTCACCATGTTGAGAAAATATTGTGGCCTTATTCACACTGGATGTTTTTCAAGTATTGTGCAGATTACTTTTCTTATGCTCTGCATCGCATCTGTGTTTGCTCCTGGAAGCCCACTTGATTTGAGTGTACCCCTTTATTCAAGTGCATCAGATCAGCTAGAAGCCCGTACAACTGGTGTTTATCCTACTGATGTTGCTAATGCATCCGTCATCAAACAGTCCGATGTGAATTCACAATTGCCAAGCAACCTGACGAACTCCACAGACATAAAGGAATATATATCTATAGCACTCTATTTTGCTGGTGCTATTTCTGCAAGAATTGGTAGGTAATATTAAGAAAGTAGCTTATTTAAAGCTTTATATGCATATCACATTATAAAAGTTGCATGTACTTAAGCACATCAAGGATTTACGATGTATTTATCAATCAGGCGAAATAACAGTATTACAAAATCACTTTTAACATAACGAGAGCATTTTCAGGAAAAATGTGTAGCATTATTGCAACAGTATTTTACAATATAAATGTATATTTTAATCATCCCAGTAAAATCAGAAAATAAGGATTGTGTACATTTATAAGAACATATGCGCATGTCAAATCTATAATCTGTTTGATGTTGGCAATTTGAACAGCTATCATCATAGGTTCATTAAACTTCCAACCATAGAATAAGACAAAGGGTCTTAACTTGCAGCAGCATGGATATTTTTATAAAGCTGGTCACAAACTTGGATTGTCATATTTTTGCAGCTGTAATTGTCCATTACATTCATCTTAAAGGTACAGGTCTATTTGATTGGCATTGTCAAGAAAATTCTTCTGTAAGTTTAAGATCAACTGTGTTTTGTAGCGTGTAGAAAATCTCCCATTGCTGCTCAGAGTAGGTCAGAGCATGTAGCTGTTCCCTTGATTCCTCATATCTTACTTTCTGGGGTTCTTTTGCATTTTTAGTCTTTTATTCGATGATATCTATTATATATTTTACTCTTACAGTTGTTTAACATTGTAATTTTCCTTTGTTCCTTTGTTAGATTTTTTCCGCCACAAATAGTCATATTTGCAGAATCATACCTGTCCTAAACTCCTTAATTAAGATCCTTAGATATGTCTTGTCACATTGCCAAGATACCAAATGTACTGTGGAATACGGAAAAGGGATGTCCCTGGGAGTCTTAGATATTGACTCCAGACCACATGAATCTTAAGACATCAGGTCAAACAATGGCAAGGAAACTTTCTGATGAATACCACCTACTCCTCCCTTAGCTGTTGAATCAGTACTCCTCCATTTTGAACACCAGTTAGAAGAAGCACTCGGTATAGCAAGGCCACCGAATGTACTCTTGTGGGAAACGTCAATATCCAGCACCAAGAGTGACCTGATAACACCGTTATTGACCAAGCTAGCCAAGTCCTGAAAGATATATCTGACAGACTGGACCTGTAGCAGACAATAAGAGAACTAACAAAAGAGGAAAATCTACTTGTCTACATCCTCCAATCTATCTTTTGCAGATGCATCTGTCCATAACAGTGTTAAGAGTCGCCACTACACAGTTTGTGGGGATAAATTCCAGTGAGGACACTGTCCTTTATATTATGTGGTAGTAACACTGTGCAAAATGGGACAGATTCAGAACAGTTCTAACAACTCAAAACTGGGCATTCATGAGGCACTGTGGGCCATGAGCAACAGCAGAATTGTATTCAACCACAATCTAACCTCTTGACCTGGCATACCCCTCAATTTACAATTACTGTCAAGCCAGAGGACCAATACTGGTTCAATTAATGTAGGAAAGCATGCCATAACAGCACCAGGCACACCTCAAAACGAGGGGACAACCTGGCGATGCTACAATACAGGATTAAATGTATGCTAAACAGTTGAAGCAGCACGCTGTAGAACTCAATGATCCTAAAATGAACAAATCAGATCAAAGCTCTACTGTTCTGTCACACCCAGTGGTAAATGGTGGTGGACAATTTAATAATCAATGATGGAAGCGCTCACCGCAATAATTCAAAAGACGTGGTTAAACCATTTGCAACAGTCTTCAGCAGAAATGCTCAGTGGAAAAGGCATGAAAGGCAGAACAAATTGAATCCAGCCTATTAGCGCACCATGAGTCTACTTTCAATCATCAGCACTTATTCACCAATAACCTACTCACTGGTCGTTAGCTTGGGTTCTGCGAGGAGCACTCGGCTCTGGGCCATCGCAGCAAAAAAGTTGATTGCAGAAGTGAGATGAGATAGGCTAGCCTTGGCATCAAGGCATCATTTGATAGAGCGTGGCTTCACAGGAAGAGTATCTTGAAGTTGGTAAGGATTGGGTGAAAACTCCCCACTGGATGGAGCCACAGCTAATACAGGGAGGTTGAGGCTACTGGAGGTCATCCATCTTACTCCCAGGTTATCTGCAGGACACAGGCTTCCAGGGTTCCTCATGTCTGCATCCTGAGCCCGGGCATAAGTATTTAATAAATGTTGGCCTTGCCAGTGATGCCCACATCCAATGAACAAATTTAAAAAACATATAAAAAGCAGCACCGAAGAAGCTATATGAGGCTCACCTCAGCCTGATATTTCCCTGTTGGCTGTGTCTTAGACATCCACCATCACAGCTGCTTTTCCTTTTCAATGAAAAGCCAGTGGCCCCATCATCAGCCCGGCCATGTTATTTTCTACTCAACATTTTCTCCACTCTAGGTCCATAGAAAAAGATTCTACTGCCCCCTTATGAAGTTTTCAGCCTTGCTGTCTCCTCTTTCTCTCCCTCCTTCACAAAAGCTGTTACTCATTGCTCTTTTAAGTCCTGTGATATTATTCTCTCCTTCAGCTTTATTGCCCATGTCTCTGTTTGTGTACCAGCTGTGGCTCAGTGGGTGGCACTCTTGACTCTGAGCCAGAAAATTATGAGTTCAAGTGCTATTCCAGACCTTAGCACCAAAATCTAGGCTGTACTGAGGGGCACTATTGGAAGTATCGTCTTTGGGATGAAATGTTAAACCAAGGCACTATCTACTCTCTCAATTGAAAGTAAAAAATCACATGGCACTATTTCAAAAAAGAGGAGAGTAATCCCTGGTGTCCTGATAAATATTGATCCCTCAGTCGGTTGTCTGGTCATAATCACTTTGCTGTTTGTGGGAGTTTGTTTTGTGCAAATTATGACATAAAGGAAAAATAGTATCCTACTCCATCTGCTACCTCCTCTTCACGCTCCTGTACAGATGCTTACAGACTTTGCTTCTTCTCTATATGGGACCTTCATCCTACCTTTCTCTCAGTCTATTTATTCATCTTTGTCCCTACTATTTCTGTAGCAGCAGATTTTTGTTTCTCACCATTAGGATAAAGGAAGAGACATAGCAGTAGAAACAGGGCAGGATGAGAGCAGAGAAGATTATTATTCATCACAAGATGTTTATGTTGCAGGTGAGGCCAGCACTTATTACCCAACTCTAACTGGCCTTGAGAACATGGTGGTGAGCTGCTTTTTTCAATGCAACTATTGCAACTGTTTTTCATGTTCATAGGTCAAACCTCCTGCTGATTACCACTGACCACACTTTCTCAATTGCTGAATCAGTATTGCTCCATGTTTAACACCACTTGGAGGAAGCATTGGGGGTAGCAAGGGCACAGAATATACTCTGTTTTGGAGACTTCAGTGCCCCGAGTGACTTGCTAACACAAGTTAGCAAGATGGCTGAGTCCTGAAGACAAATATTTCAGACTGGCACAAGTGGTGAGAGAACCGATATAGGGGAAAAACCGAATTGATCTCACCCCCATCAACGATCTGTTGGAGATGCATTTGACCCTGAGTGGCATCGGTGGGAATGACCACCACACAGTCCTCGTGCAGATGATGTCCTGCGTTACTTTCTGAGGGCACCCTCCATTGTGGCAAATATGCTAAACAGGATAGATCCAGCAGCTCAAAACTGAACATCCATGAATTGCCATGGGCTGTTAGCTGCAACAGAAAAATACTCAACAATAATCCGTAATTTCATAACAAACATTTTCCTCACTCTTCTATTCCCATCAAGCCTTGGGACAACCATTGTTTAATGAGGAATGTAGAAGAATGTGCGAGGAGCTGTATCAGGCATTCCTAAAAATAGGATATCAACCTGGTGAAACTGCAGAAAGAGATAAGTAATTCCATCCTCAATGAAAGAGAAGCCCAGCACATCAGTGCAAAATACCAGGCTGAGTAGTTGTAACCACCTTCAACCAGACGTATCAAGTGGATTATCCACCTCGGTCTCCTCCTAATGTCTCCAACATCACAAAGCCAGTGTTCATCCAATTCAATTTTCTCCATGTGATATCAAGAAATAACTCAGTGCACTGGATTCAGCAAAGGCCACAGGCCCTGACAACATCTTTACTGTAGTGCTGAAGACCTCAGCTTCGGAATTACCCATATCCCTAGACAAGCATTTTGAATACATCATAGCACACTCAACAGTGTGATTTCTTGCCCAGAAATGTTCTGTCCACAAAAAGTAAGACAAATCCAATCTGGTCAAATAATGCCTCATTGATCTACTCTCAAAGTGATGAAAAGCGGTGTAAACAGAAACTCGACTTCATCCAGGACAAAGCAGCCCGATTGATCGATACCCTATTTATCACCTTAAATATTCACTCCTTCCACTGTCAGCACATGCGGTAGCAGTATGCACCATCTAAAAGAGGCACAAACTGCAACAAATTGCCAAAGCTCCATATGTTCAGTGTTGATCTCCATATTTAAGAAATAATTTACTTGCATTGGAGGCAGTACAAGGAAGGTTCACTAAATTGGTTGCTAGAATCAAGGGATTGGCCTATGATGAGAGGCTGAGTAACTTGGGTCTTTTTCTCCGGGGTTTAGAAGAATAAGAGGCAATCTCATTGAAACATAAAAGATTCTGAAGGGGCCAGATAGGGCAGATGCTGAGAGATTATTTTTGCTGGTCGGGAAATCTAAAACATGGGTGCACAGTCTCAGGAAAAGGGTCCAATCATTTAGGAATGGCGCTGCCATTCAGTACAAGCATGGCTGATCTAAAGAATTCCAAAGATTCACAACTCTTTGAGTGAAGTAATTTCTCCTCATCTCAGTCCTAAATGATCGACACTAGTGTCTGTCTTCTGTTGGAAATTCATTTACCATATAGGTTACACAAGCAAAAGCTTGGCCACAAGTGGTGCTCTTTGGGCTAAAGCCCCCTGTTCATAGAATGGTTGCAGCTCAAAAGGTCATTCAGCCAATCATGTCTATGTTGGCTCTCCAAAGGAGTAATTCACCTAGTGCCAGTTCCCTGCCTTCTCCCTGTGGCCCTGCATGTTTTCCCTGTCCAGATAATTATCTAATTTCCTTTTAAATGCTTCGACTGAACTTGCTTCTACCATACTCTCTGTCAGTGCATTCCAGATCTAAATATTCGTAATGTGAAAAGGTTTTGCCTTGTCATTGCTTCTTTTGTCAATTACATTAAATCTGTAAATCCTTCTGTTCTCCAATGGAACAGTTTTTCCCTATCTACTCTGTCTATACTCTTCATAGTTTTGAATACCCCCATCAAATCTTCTCACAACTTTCTCTTCTCCAAGGAAAACAGTTCCAGCTTCTCCAATCCGTCTATGTAACTGAAATTCCTCATTCATGAGACTTGTGAATCTTTTCTGCTCTCTTTTAATTCCTTCACATCCTACTTATTTTTCTATTCTTTTATGAGATGTGAGCATCGCTGGCTAGGCCAGCATTTATTGCTAATCCCTGATTGTCCTTGCGAAGGCGGTCATGAGCCACTTTCTTAAACTACTGCTGTCCATGTGATGTAGGTACACCCACAGTGCTTACAGTGTTGCAGCCAGAACTGGACTCAAAATTACAGTGTTCCATACAAATGTAATATAATTTCCTTGCTTTTATACTGCATGCCTCTATTAATAAAGCCTCAGTGCTGTATGCTTTCTTAACCATGCCCTCAACCTGTACTGCCACCCTCAAAGACTATGCACAGGTACACCCAGATCCCTTTACACTTGCACTCCCTTTAGAATTGTAACCTTTATTTTATATGGGCTCACCGTGTTCTTTCCACCAGAATGAATCACTTCACGCTTCTGTGCATTAAATTTAATCTGCAACTTGTCCGCACATTCCACCAATCTATCTACGTCCTTTTGAAGTTCTACAATATCCTCTTCATCTTTCAGAGACCTGCCTACCATGAGCATAATTAGCAGCTCCAGAAGTTTATAAGTACAACCCAGAGTGATGTAAAATGTTAGCTATCTGGGGTGGAGTGGTTCTTTCTTGGTTTTGGAAAAACTATCACATTTACTTTCTGCCATATTTTGGTCACCTTGCCCTCTTGGATGACACGAGACATAAAAATGTGAACCTCGCAAAATCCCTTCCTCCACTTCAACGGGGTAATATCATCATACTATCATTTCTCTTGCTTCAGCTTTCTCAAGGCACTTGGCACACACTCACAGCTTCACCTAAATAAGTCAATGTTTTTGCAGGATAAAATGGCACATAATGCCTGCAGGTGGAGGTCACTGGGTGGGGGCATCTTAAACCTGAATCACAATCACATATTAACTTTAAAATATTTTATTTTCTAGGTTTGTGGAGCTTTGACCTTACTGTAACACAGCTTATGCAAGAAATGGTTTATGAATCAAAAAGAGGAATTGTAAATGGTGTTCAGAGCTCCATGAATAGCATTATGGACCTTCTCCGCTTTGTCTTGGTCATCATTATGCCGGCACCAGAACACTTTGGTGTTCTTATTATCCTATCTGTAATCTTTGTTTCAGCAGGTGGGTTGCTTTTCTTTTGTTTCGCAAGAAGGACTTTGGGAAAAGATCTGTTCAAGTGTGTTTGTTTGAAGGAAAAAGATTCGGAGGGTAACAAAGAATCAACAGTTGTGGCAGAATCTATGCTTTGATGGTCTCTCGTGGATATTTGTGTTAGTTCAGGATGGTTTATTGCTGCCTTTGAAGGGTTATTTGGTGGAGTGACAGTGCAATGCACTCCCTATTGAGAGATAATTGAAGAAAGAAGGTTCTATTGAATCCTCCATGATATGATTTCCCTTTTCTTTTTACCTTGATCTTTTAAATTCTTACGAACTGTTTTTTTTTAATACCTCATTTGCATAATCTCCACGCTGGAATGTTTGGTTTTTCTGTTGTATAAGCTATAACCACAACTTCATACAAACCATACAAAAGCAGGAGTAAGCCATTTGCCCCCTCTAGCCTGCTTCGCCACTTAATAAGATCATGGGTGATCTGATAGTCACCTCAATGTATCTCACCTACTCCCGATAGCCTATCATCCACTTGCTTACCAAGAATCGATCCAGCGTGCCTTAAAAATATTCAAAAACTATGCTCCCACTGCCTTTTCAGGAAGAGAGTTCCAAAGACTCAAGATCTACTGAGAGAAAAAAATTCACCTCATCTCTGTTTTAAATGGACAACCCGTTATTTTTAAACAGTGATCCAAAGTTCTAGATTCTCCCACAAGAGGAAACTCCTCTTCAAATCCACCCTGTCAGAACTCCTCAGGATCTTATATGTTTCAATCAAGTCACCTTGTACTCTTCTAAACTCCAGCCAATACAAACCACCCTTGAACTGAGTGGCTTGCTTGTCCATTTCAGAGGGCAATTAAAAGTCAACCACATTGCTTTGGGTCTGGAGTCACATGTAGGCCCGACCAGCTGAGGGATTTCCTCCCCTAAAGGACTTTAGTGAACCAGATGGGTTTTTACAACAATCAACAATGGTTTCATGGTCATCGTTAGACTTTTAATTCCAGACTTTTTATTCAATTCAAATGCGGTGGTTGGATTGAAACCCGGGTCCCTAGAGCATTACCCTGGTCTCTGGATTATTAGTGCATAACAATACCATTATGCTACTGCCTCACTATTCATCTGCCATCTCCTTGTTTTCCATTATCAATTCTCCAAACTCACTTTCTATAGGACCAACACTTCGTTAACATGTTTCTTTTTTTAAAATATTTATGGAAACTATCTGTTTTTACATTTTGGCTAGCTTTCTAATTTTCCTGTCTTTATTAATCCTTCTGCCATCCTTTGCTATTCCTTATATTCCGTCCAATCTTCTGACCTTCCACCTGTCTTTGCACAATTATATGCTTTTCCTTTAAATTTTATACCATCTTTAACCTTTCTAGTTAACCACAGATGATGCGTCCATTCCTTGGACTCTCTCTTGTTGGAATCCTGTGTATTCGGAAATATCCCCTTCAATGTTTGCCACTGTATCTCTATTGACCTGTCCCTTAACCTGATTTGCCAGTTAACTTTAGCCAGTTCATTGCACTATTTTAAGTTTAAAACATAACCTCAGAGCCACTCCTCTCTCCCTGAAACGGAATGTAAAATTTCATCATATTATGGTCACCTTCTCTATGAGATCATTCATTAATCCCATCTTGTTGCACAATGCCAGGTATAATATAGTCTGCTCTTTTGTTGGCTCCAGAACATGCTGTTCAAAGAAACTATCCCAAAAGCATTCTGTGAACTCCGGATCTAGGCTACCTAGAATCATAGAATTATAGAACCCTTATGGTGCAGAAGGAGGCCATTCGGCCCATCGAGCCTGCACCAACCACAATCCACCCAAGCCCTATTCCCATAACCCCACATATTTACCCTGCTAATCCCCCTGACACTAGAGTCAATTTAGCATGGCCAATCAACCTAACCCGCACATCTTTGGAGTGTGGGAGGAAACCGAAGCACCCGGAGGAAACCCACACAGACATGGGGAATGTGCAAACTCCACACAGACGGTGACCCAAGGCCAGAATTGAACCCAGGTCCCTGGTGCTGTGAGGCAACAGTGCTAACTATTGTGCCACCATGCCACCTTTGCCAATTTAACTTCTCCCATCTATATGTAGATTAAAATCTCCCATGATTATTGCCGTGCCTTTCTGACAAGCTCCCATATTTCTTCCTTTATACCCCTCTCTACCTTGTGGTTACTGTTAGGGGACCTGCACACTGCTTCTTCTTTTACAATTTCTCATCTCTATCTAAATTGTTTCCAAATCCTGCTCTCCTGGATTTAGGTCATCCTTCTCTTTTGTGTTAATACCATCATTAACTAATGGAGCCATTCTGCCATTTTTTCCTCACTTCCTGTTCTTCCAAAATGTCCCATGCCCTTCCCAATCCATGTCCTCCTGCAATCATGTCTTTTGTAAAGACTATCAAATGATATTTATTTCTATGTGCACTCTTAGTTCATCTGTTTTGAATGCTTTGTGCATTCAGATACAGAGCCTTTAGTTTTATCTTTTTAGTCTCACCTGTTGATTTATTGTTAGATTTGTGCTCTCTATCCTTTTCTGTCACAGTCTAGTTTTTAATTTCCCGTAATAATAACTTTCTTTTTTGTCATGTCTCTCTACACTTTGATTTACCACACCTTCCCAGATTTGATCTTTTGCCATCTCTATTTCGTTTGAAACCTCACTACTTCCCTAGTTATGCAGCTCGCAAAAGTATCAGTCTCAGCACAGTTTAATTTGATTTGCTGGAGAATATTTATAAAGTTAGCCCCCGAGAACTTTATCCTAACCTTTTCAGATCTTGCTGTTGATGGTACCTATGCAGCTTTTCCTGACTGAAATTGCCGTAGAACTGTTCATGACCAAATATCTCACCAGAGCATCTAAATTACTTGGCAGAGTTTTCCAGTGAATTTCAGATTTGTCAGAAGCTTGGGTACTGAAGTATTGTACAAAGCTTTTGCCAAGGACAAAAACTAGTTTCTGAGTTGTTACACGGCTTAAATACTGAAATGATGTCAATCTTTAAGATTTTTATAATTAATTGATGTAATTTACTCCTATTATCTATCTCTTAAAACTTTGTGAATTAATTTTATATTACCTATTTCACAAATTCTTTTTCACAATCTGAATTTTGGGGATTTGACAATCGATTAAATAGGCAGCTTTTCATATCGTTGTTTAATCAAATATAGGGGCCTGAAATGGAACCTTTGTGGTGGGGTCTCACAAACACCGGCCTGCTTGAGAAAAAGCCATTCCACTAATATTCTGATATATGAAACTGTAAAACTGTAAAACTGGGCTATCTTTCCAACAGAATCAATGTTAATTACTGATTGGTAAAAATCTTCTTTTGATTTATGACTGATCAGATTGTCTAAGATCATTTTCATTGTAGCATCTGAACGCACTTAGTGTTAAACATTGTTTACTAAATTAGAAGGTATTTGAGATGGTCTTAGAGAGGAAGTGTTTTAAAGAACAGCATAAAGTTGAAAGTCACAGAAGATGATGAGACTATCTACAAAGACAGAAACCAGGACTTTACTGGCTGGCGAGGGTTGGTACAATTGCAGTGGAAGGTGCTGGGAGAAAAGTCTAATGTCTCCCTGACTTCATGGGATATGTCAAAAGGCAGGAATCACAATGATTCAGCCAGCCATTGAAAGGAACAGTTGGCTATTAAGGTAATAAATAGACAATTCAGCATTTTGCCAGCATCGAAACTGAGCCCCGCTGTGTGAGGAGACTGCCAGGTACATTGAGGCGACTTCATGGTGGGTTTTCAATGAATCTTCCTGACATCAGCAGCTGTTCCGATGGCTTCGACACCGCCACTGGAGCGTTCATCCCCTGATTACCAGAGTGTGTCTGCCTGGCACCTGCACATTTCAAAAGAATTCTCACCAACTTTTCGAAGGCACTTCAGTATGGAAGCATCCTCTCCTCCCTGCAGCCTCAGCACTGGTCACCCCTATGAGTGGCAGTGCTGAATGCAGAGCTCCAGCACTCGTACCCAGCAGGCTACCTGAATTGAGCAACAGTCTCAGCAGCTGCCTTTTAATTGGCTGCTGGTGTTAAAATCCTGTCCGCAGTTCCACTCTTTACCTGTGTGGGCTTTGGATCCACATAATGCCTGTAAAATTACAAAATAATCCAGCTAAAGTCTTGAACTGTTGAATACTCCAACTGATCTTAGCTTTTATGATTAAAAATCAAATTAGATAAAAAGTATTTTAGTATTATTTTGAATTCAGTCAGATGTATATTGTAACCATGGAATTTGAATTTTTACTGTTTTATTGTTGGCTTTAACTCTACTAATGCTGTAATACTGCAATGATTCAATAAATACATTTATTTTTGTTCTTATGATGATTTTGATTCGTGCCAACTTATTTATCATAATAATGACTATATTTCAAGTTCTTAATTGCCTACGAAGTGTTATAGGATGTTCTGAGGTTGTGAAAGTATGTTCATGTGACCACTAATATTGAAACTATTTCTGTAATTATGTTTATAATTCTGTGTGTAGTTTACACCAGTACCAAATAAAGTAGTTAGGCAGTGTTATTAATTCTTGCGCCCTTTCACATGTTAAATACTTGCAATGCTACATTATAATCATGTATACTACTGTCTGTGCAGTTTCTGTAAATGAGTGAGTATTTGTAAGATGGCTTCAGAGTCAAATAATATTACAAATAACTTCCTTCCCTCAATAGATGTCGTACATTGCAATCTAATTCTTCCTACAATATTTTCATCAATCTTGATGCTCTTATTAACACAGCAGCCAAAAACTTTGAACTCCTGCAACTAATCTGGCACCTAGATAAAACATTTAATTAGGATTAAAAGAACTTCCTTCCAATGCTGTAACCAAGAAAAAGTGTATTGGTAGAAATACACACTACAATGTTGATGTTAAAAGAATTGTTTAGAATTATAGCAAATGTGAAAATTTACGACATTGAACACCGTTTGCTCCATCGTATCTGTGCCAGCAAGAAAGTTATCCAACCTAATTCTACTTTGCAGCCCTTGGATCATGGCCTGTAAGTGCACATTTAAGTACAATGAGAGTTTTTGCCTCTACTACCCTTTCAGGCTGTGAGTTCCAAACTCCAATCACTTTCCAGATGAGAAAGTATTTCTCCTCAATTCCCCTTTAATTCTTTTACCAATTACTTTAAATCTGTGACACTGGTTGTCAATCTCTCTGACAAGAGAAGAAGACCCTTTTCGTATTCACCCTAGCTAGAGCCCTCATAATTTCATACACCTCAGCTAAATCTCCCCTCAGTCTCCTCTGGTCCAAAGAAAACAACTCCAGCCTAACTAATTTTCCCTCATAGCTAAAGTTTCACAGTTCTGGCAATATCCTCATAAATCTCCTCTGAACCAGCAACAGCATTCTTTCTATAATGTGGAGACGTGGTACTCTAACTATGGCCTAACTATTGTTTATGGAGTTCTAGCATTACTTCCCTGCTCTAATTTTCTGTACCTTGACTAGTAAAGTATCCTATATGCTTTCTTGACCATCTTACCTATCTGTCCTGCTACTTTTGGGATCTGTAATCATGCACTCCAATGTCCACTTCTTTACATTTTTCTGTATCTGACCATTTATTATGCCTTGTTTGCCATCCCCAAAATCATAACTTCACATTTCTTCAGATTGAAAAGCAGATGCCACTTTTCCCCCATCAGACCAATATTCCCATTGATACTATCACCCACACAGCCAATTTTTTTGTCATCTGCAAGTTTCTTTTTTATATTCATTCACGGGATGTGGTTATCACTGGCTAGGCCAACATTTACTGTGTTTCTATAATTGCCCTTGAGAAGCTGGTGGTGAACTGCCTTCTTGAGCTCAGTCCATGTGGAGTTACATAACTTTGACCCAACAACAGTGAAAGAAGGACGATATAGTTCCAAGTCAGGTTGGTGTGTGACTTGGATGGGGATGTGTAGGTGATGATGTTCTCATGTATCTGCTACTCTTGTTGCCTTAGTTGGTAGAGGTCACAGGTTTTTAAGGTGCTGTCAAAGGATAGTCTCAAGTATCAATGGTGAACGGGAGTGAATGTTTGAGGTGATGGATGGGGTGTTGTTCAAGTGGGCAGCTTGGGCGGGAGCTTCTTGAGTGTTGTGGGTGTCAGTGCTGGCAAGGTCAGCATTTGTTGTTCATCCCTAATTGCCCTTGTACTAAATGGCTTGCTAAGGTACGAGCATTTAAGAGTCAACCACATTGTCGTGGGTCTGGAGTCAAGTATAGGCCAGACCAGGTAAGGAAGGCAGGTTTCCTTCTCTGACGGACATTAGTAAACCAGTGTAGATTTTTAAAAATTAAATTCAAAATTCACCACCTTCTATGGTGGGATTCAATCTGTGTAGTCACAGTTTTTATATGGCTAGTCCATGTTTCTGCTCAACAGTACCTCCACAGAATGTTTATATGGGAGATTCAGCAATGGCGATGCCATTGAAGGAAAGGGGAGATGGTTAGATTCTCTCTTGTTTATGTTGCCTGTGTTGCACAAATTATGCTTGTCACTTACTAGCCCGAGCTGAAATATTGTCTGGATTTTGCTGTATATGGACAAGGACTGCTTCAGTATCTGAGGAATCACAAATAGTGCTGAATATTGAGCAATCTTCAGTGAACACCCCCACTTGTTACCTATAATGGAGGGAAGATATTGATGCAGCAGGTGAAAATGATTGTGCTTAGGGCACTATCCTGAAGAACTCCTGCAGCAATGTTTTGGGATGAGATGATTGACCTCCAACAACCAAGCCATGTTCCTTTGTGCTAGTTATTATTCCAACCAGTGGAGAGTTACCCTCTGATTCCCATTGACTTCAGTTTTGCTAGGAGGTCAAGGACAATAGAAAGACAAAAACTGAGGTACACCATATTGCAAAGGCCAGTGGCAGGCTGGAAGATTGGGAAACTTTCAAACATAAACAAAGGGATACTAAAAAAGCAATAAAAAGAGCTAAGGTAAATTATGAAAGAAAACTAGCACAAAATATCAAGATGGATAGCAAAAGCTTCTGTAGACATACAAAAGGAAAGAGTGTCATTCGGGTGAATGTTGGTCCCTTGGAAGATGAAACCGGTGAGTTAATAATGGGGAACACTGAAATGGCAGAGAAGCTAAATCAATACTTTGCCTCAGTTTTCATGATGGAGGATACTAGTACTATTCCTATAGGAACGGGCAAGTCAGAGGTAATAGAAAAGGTAGAACTTAGAACAATCAACATCGATAGGGAAAAGATACTCAGCAAACTATTGGGATTGAGGGCAGATTAGCCCCCTGGGGCTAATCCTAAAGTATTAAAGGAAGTGGCGGTGGAGGTAGAGAATCCATTGGTTATAATATTTCAAAATTCCCTGAACACAGGAAAGGTTTCAATGGATTAGAAAAATGCTAATGTAATGCTCTTATTCAAAGAGGGAGGAAGGCAAAATGTGGGAAATTATAGACCAGTTAGTTTAACATCTGTTGTTGGGAAAGTGTTAGAATCAATTATCCAGGAAGGATTATCAGGACATTTGGAAAGTCAAAACACTATCCAGAGTCAGCATGGTTTTATGAAGGCAAATCATGTTTGACTAATTTGCTCGAGTTGTTCAAGGATGTAACAAGCAAAGTGGATAATGGGGATCCTGTAGCTGTATATTTGGACTTCCGGAAAGCATTTGATCAGGTGCCGCACAAAAGGTTAATTCACAAGATTAGATCACATGGGATTAGGGGTCATTTATTAGCTTGGAAGGGCGACAGGCTGATGGACAGAAGATCGAGAGTCAGGAAAAATGGGTTTTTTTCTGGGTGGCAAGAAGTAACTAGTGGGGTGCCTCAGGGTTCGGTCCTTGGGCCCCAGCTATTTACAATCTATATTAATGACTTGGACACAGGGACAGAAGGCTCTAGCCAGATTTGCAGATGACACAAAAATAGGCAGGACAGTAAGTTGCAATGAAGAAATAAGAACCTTGCAAATGGACGTAGATAGGTTAGAAGAGTGGGCCAAGATGTGGCAGATGGAGTTTAACATGGATAAGAGTGAGGTTGTGCATTTTGGTCAGAAAAATAGAAAGGCGACTTATTATCTAAATGGGGAGAGACTTCAGGGTGCTCTGGTGCAGAGAGACCTGGGTATCCTTGTTCATGAGTCGCGGAATACTAGCATGTAGGTACAGCAGATAATAAAGCAAATGGAATGTTAGCATTTATAGCTAAAGGAATAGAATATAAAGTAAAGTTTATTTCTTAGTCACAAGTAAGGCTTACATTAACACTGCAGTGAAGTTACTGTGAAATTTCCCTAGTCACCACAGTCCAGCGCCTGTTCGGGTCAATGCACCTAACCAGCACGTCTTTCAGAATGTGGGAGGAAACCGGAGCACCCGTAGGAAACCCACGCAGACACGTAAATTTAAGGAGGAGTTAGACAGATTTTTAAATTGGTAATGGGTTGAAGTGTTATGAGGAGAAGGCAGGAAAATGGGGATGAGGAGCATATCAGCCATGATTGAATGGTGGAGCAGACTCGATAGGCAGATTGGCCTAATTCTGCTCCTATATCTGATGAACTTATGACTCCTTGATGTCATACCCAGTAAAACGCTGCCTTGATGTCAAGAGCAGTCACTCTCATCTCGCCTTTTAAATTCATTTTTTTTGTCCATGTTTGGCCAAGGCTGTACTGAGCTCAGAAGCTGAGTGGCAGAACCCAAACTATGGGTGGGATTTTACAGCCCCGCTCATCCCGAAACCGTAAAATCCTGCCCAAAGTCAACAGACATTTTCATTGTCTGCCTTTGCCCACTCCGATTCTGTGGCAGGCAGGGCAATAAAATTCCGGCCTATGTGTCAGTGAACAGATTATTGCTGTGTAAGTGCTGCTGGGTGACACTGTCGATGGGGCTTATGTCACTTTGCTGATGATCAAAGGTAAACTGACGGGGTGACAATTGCTGGGTCGGATTTGTCCTTTTTGTGGACAGGACATAACTGGGAAATTTCCCCCATTGCCAGTAGATGCCAGTTTCATCACTGTAGTCAAACAGCTTGGCTAGGGGCACAGCTAGCCAAGTCATTCCAGTACAGCTGCGGTCAATTCAGTACAGCTGCGGCATTGACATCTTAATCATGCTCCAACATTTAGGTCTAACTCATTGACTTATACCATAAAAAGTAAGGGACCTGGTACTCCAGAACCTCACTGAAAGCAGTCTTTCAGTCACAAAAACACTTGTTGACTGTAACCATTAACATCCTGCCACTGGGATAACTATGGATCTTACTTGACACTTTCCCTTGGAACCCATGGGGTTTTGCTTTTTTGACCATCTACCATGTGGGATCTTCTCAAAGTCATGCTGATGTTCAGGGAAATGGCATCAAACACTCTACCTTGATCGAGCCTCCTTGTTACTTCCATGAAAAATGAATAAAATCATAGAAGAAGGCCATATTGCATGTTGTATCTATGAGGGCCATTGCCAAGAGCACTCAGTCTGTCACACTCTCCTCCCCCTTCCCCCTAAACCTGCAAAGTTTTTCACTTCAGATAATTAACAAATTTCTTTTCGAAAACCATGATTGAATCTGCCTCTACTACCTTCTTTCAGGCTATGCATTCCTGATCATAACTACAGGATGCAATAAACATGTTTTCCCACATGTTGTCTTTGGTTATTTTGCCAGTCACCTTAAATTGGTTCCTCTGGTTCTTAATTGTTCTGCCAATGGGAACAGTTTTCCTTTTCTATTCTATCCAGACCCCATGTGATTCTAAATACCTTCCTCAAATTTCCTTTTGATCTTTTCTTTCGAAGAAGAATAACCCCAACTTCTCCAATCTATCTCCGTAACTGAAGTTCTTTCTCCATGGAACTATTCACATAAATCTTTTCTACACCTTCTCTAATGCCTCCACATTATTCTGAAAGCGTCCCAGTTAAGCAATCTCTTGATTTTAAAATTTGTATCCTTTTCAAATTTCCCCATGTCCTCTCCCCTCCCTACCTCTTTGACTTCCTCCAGCCCTACAAAAGAGAATTAAATAATTAACCAAAGAGAAAAAATTACATGACGTGGGGAAAAGGCAGGAGAGTGGAAGTAGCTGACTTTCTCTTACAGAGAGCCAGCATTGGCATGATGGGCCAAGTGAACTCTTCCTATGCTGCAACCATTTTATGATTTCAATTGCTTCTCAATTCCTTTATGAATGCCATGAATGGATCTGCCTCCAGCACTCTCTCAGGCAGTATATTCCAGATCACAATCACTCGTGTAATAATATTCTTCATGTTGCCTTTGGAAGTTTGCCTTTTGCCATAAATCTATGTTTTATGATTCTCAACAAGCAGTGGGAACAGTTTCTATCTACTCTGTTTTAACCCTACATGATTTTGAACATTTTCCTCAAATCTCCTCAACCATCCCTAAAGAGAATAATCTTGTTTTCTGCACTCACTCTGGAGTCTTCACATCCTTCTTACAGGGCCGTGCCCAGAATTGGACATAATGCTCTAGCTGAGGCTGAACGGGTTTTTCCCAAGGTTCATCATAAATTTCTTGCCTTTGTACTCTATGCTTTCATCTGTAAAGTCCAGGATCCCAAATGCCTTTTTAACCGTTTCTCAACCTACCCTGCCACCTTCAGAGATTTGTAATATAGAAACATAGAAAATAGGAGCAGGAATAGGCCATTCAGCCGTTAAAGCCTGTTCTGCCATTCATTATGATGGTGGCTGATCTACAACTCAGTAACCTGTTCCCGCTTTCCCCCTTTAGCCCCAAGAGGTATATCTAACTCCTTGAACACATACAGGGGAGAATTCTCCCAAAAAATTTCGAAGTGTCATAACAGTAAGAATAATGGAGTAATCCGCACCAGTTACTTTGGCACGCAATGCACCACAGTCCACTGACACTTAGTGCACTGAAAGAACCGCTACGTGATACACACTGTTCGTCTCCAGGTGTGTGACTTACCAGAAGAGGCCGCAGTTGTGCATTGTTAACAAGGGGGAGCTGCATTTAAATGCTCCTAGTGTTGTACTCACAGCCAGTCACGCCAGGAACATGGCACCAGCTTTAGTGAGCATGAACTCAGATGGCTGCTTGACGTCTGGGAGGAGACGCGGGCCAGGAGGGAAGACGGCCCAGGAGCAGGGACTCCAATGCGGCCTGGGTGATGTTGGCCACGAAAGGTGGTAGGGTAGAAGGTGCAACATTAGTGGGTTTTGAACTCGACCTCTGGAACCCCTCGGGGTCTCACAGCAAGCAGGGAGAATGCTCACCACATGACCCCAACTCAGCAGCGACCCCTGATCTGAGGACACTCAGCCCGGCCTGAACCCCCCTCCCCCCACCCCAGTCCTGCAAGCTGTGCAGCCATGGAGGTCCCTCGCCCTACCCCACACCATGGCAATGGTTGTGCCACCCCCTTGCACCATGGAGGTTGGTGCACAGCGGTACTCATCTCCTCTCTCCCCGCACAGCTGCTGTGCCAAAACCACTCTTTATGATGACATGCCAAAGGGGTGGACTTCCCCTTCATCAGGAACACCATGAATCTAAATTTTATTTATTACTCATTATTATTACATTAACACTGCAATGGCGTTACTGTGAAATTCCCCTAGTCGCCACAGTCCAGCGCCTGTTCAGGTCAATGCACCTAACCAGCACGCCTTTCAGAATGTGGGAGGAATCCCACATTCGTGGGGAGCATGTGCAAACTTCACACAGACAGTGACCCAAGCCGGGAATTGAACCCACGTCCCTGGCACTGTGAGGCAGCAGTGCTAACCAGTGTGCCACCGTGCTGCCCCAACCCTGTCTAGTCCCGTTAGAATTTTATAGGTTTCTATGAGATCCCCCCTCATTCTTCTAAACTCCAGCGAATATAATCCTAACTGACTTAATCTCTCCTCATACGTCAGTCGCGCCATCCCAGGAATCAGTCTGGTAAACCTTTGCTGCACTCCCTCCATAGCAAGAAAATCCTTCCTCAGATAGGAATCATAGAATCATAGAAACCCTACAGTGCAGAAGGAGGCCATTCGGCCCATCGAGTCTGCACCGACCACAATCCTACCCAGGCCCTACCCCCACATATTTACCCGCTAATCCCTCTAACCTACGCATCTCAGTACTCTAAGGGGCAATTTTTAACCTGGCCAATCAACCTAACCCGCACATCTTTGGATAAGGAGATCAAAATTACACACACTATTCCACATATGGTCTCATCAAGGCCCTATATAACTCCAGCAAAACAACACTGCTCCTGTACACAAATCCTCTTGCTATGAAGACCAACATACCATAAAGATCATTTGCCTTCACTGCCTGCTGCACCTGCATGCTTACTTTCAGTGACTGGTGTACTAGGACACCCAGGTCTTGTTGCACATTCCCCTCTCTCAATCGATAGCCATTCAGTTAATCTGCCTTCCTGTTTTTGCCAGCAAAGTGGATAACTCCGCAATTATCCACATTATACTGCATCTGCATTTGCCCACTCAACTTGTCCAAGCATCTCTGCATCCTCTTCACAACACACCTTCACACCCAGCTTTGTGTCATTCACAGATTTGGAGATATTGCATTTAGTTCCCATTTAGATATCACGTATTATTAATATGCATTGTGAGTACCCAGGGGCCTTGCACTGATCCATGTGGTGCTCTATTAGTCAATAATCTGCCGCTTGGAAAAAGACCCATTTATTCCTACTCTTTGTTTCCTACCTGCCAACCAGTTTTCTATCCACCTCAATACACTACCCCCAATCCCAGGCGCTTTAATTTTACCTGCTAATCTCTTATGTGGGACCTTGTCAAAAGGCTTCTGGAAGTCCAAATAAACCACATCCACTGGCTTCCCCTTATCAACTCTACTAGTTACATCCTCGAAGAATTCCAATAATTCAAGCATGCTTTGCCTTTCGTATATCCATGCTGTCTCTGTCCAATCTTGCCACTGTTTTCTAAGTGCTCTGCCATTAATGATTTTATCATAGACTCTAGCATTTTCCCCACTACCAATGTCAGGCTGAAAACTTAAATCCTCAGGTCTTTCTGTCCCTGCACTCCCTTTAGATTTATATCCTTTATTTTATATTACTCCTCCACATTCTTCCAACAACAATGTATCACGTTCCATTCATTTGCATTAAACCTATCTGCCACCTGACAGTCCATTTCACCAGCCCATCTATGTCTTCTTGAAGTCTATCATTAGCCTCCTCACAGATCACAATACTTCCAGGTTTTGCACCATTTTCAAATTTTGAAATGCCTGCTACCTCAATGTCAAAGCCATTGATGTAGATCTAGAAGGTGCTGGTCCAGATATTGCACACTCAGGAATCCCACTGTACATCTTCCTCCAGTGTTTCACCACTGTTCAAGTCATAGAGTCAATTCTCTATTTCCTTTCACTCTGCCAATTTTGCAGCCATGCAGCCATTGCCATTTTATTCTATGTACCTACCTTTGCTGAAGAATCCATTATATGGCTCTTTATCAATGTCATTTGGTTGACCATATCAATTGCATTAGCCTCATCAATCCTCTCTAAGTTGTCCCTATTCTAAAAGCTTTCCAACCACTGGGGTTAAACTAATAGGGCTGTAGTTGCTGGGTGTATCTTATACCTTTCTTGGCAATTCTCCAATCCTCTGCCACTAGCTTTGTGTCTAAGGAGGATTGGATGATTATGACTGGTACTTCCACAATTTCCACCCTTACTTCCCTCAGCATTCTCAAATGTATTCCAACTGGTTCTGATGACTGATCAACTTTAATTACAGCCAGTCTTTTAAATACTTCATCTCTATTCATTTTTAGCCCATCCAGCATCTCAACCATCTCTTCTTTCATTGTGGCTTCAGCAGCACCTTCTTCTTCGATAAAGGCACACAGGCATACACATTAGGAACAGGAATAAGCCATTTGGCCACTCAAGCCTGCTCTGCCATTTGGTAAGATCATGGCTGATCTGGTTGTGGCTTCAATTCCACTTTCCTGCCTATACCCTATGACTCCCTTGTTAGTCAATGATCTATCTACCTGTGCAATCCTTACCCTACCACTCTGTAAGGAAGAGAATTCTCCGATACCACCTGCAGTGTGTTTGGTAACAGGTGGAAGAGGAGAATCCAGCAGGATGTCAGAAACCCACCAGTGTAAAAGCAGTTTCCAGTTCCCCCTGTGTTGAGTTAATGACAGGTCAATTTTCCAGCTGCCTGGTGGCGTGAATGTCATTTGCATTCATTTGCATCTCATGAATGTTCAGTAAAACAGCTGCTCGTCAGCCTCAAACCCATTTGAAAAAGAGTGGCAAATACATGTTGGACCTCAGTTTGTTCAACACTACGAGGTGAGTGCAATATGTATAACCTATCTGCTTTAACACTGTGCCATTCCTGTTGTGCTAAATGCACCCTGCTGGTGTAGACTGGTTTGTGCCTTCATCTCTGCTGATCTTGATGGACAGCACTGGGCTGCTGGGCTCATGGACCCTCCCATTTCACTGACTTGGATCAGCACTGCACTGGGGTGGGGTGGAGGGGGGTGGGGGGGCGGTGTTGGAGAGCGCAGAGATCTTCTGCTCCTGGTGCTACACACCAGAGCCAGTCTGGACAGCACTGTGCTGTGGAACACATGCAACCTCCATTCCAGTGGACTAAAGCTTGACCGGAGTAGGATGTGAGGTGAGTGGAGGAGGAGACAGGGGCAGAGTGGATGCTGACGAAGACAAGGGGGGGGGGGGGGCAATGTAGAAGGCGGGCTATAAGGGTGGTGGGAGGAAGAGTGATCTAGAGGGAGGGCTGTGCAAGTCTGGGAAGAAGGGCAAACACAAGGGGGGCAATGTGGAATGAAGGCTGTGCAAGGGCAGTGGAGGAGTGAAGGAGAACGATGGCAGGCAGTGGGTCAATGAGGTGCATTTGGATGATGAATAATGGAAGGCAGAGGGAAGACAGAGGGCTGGGAAGCTGGCAAGTGTTCCTGCATGGAACACCGGCAAGCAAGGGGGGAGAGGGGGTCAAAGGGATACAACATTGTTTATTGGAAGGGGATGCATGCAGACTCCAGAATATGGGATGAAGGCTTGTTAGTGTGGCATATGAGTGATGGTTCACACCAGCACTCAGACGTTGAAGCTGTAGTGGTTTCGGAGAGTCACTGTTGTCTTTGGTCATCTTTGGAAAGGCAAACGATGTCAAAGTTCCTGTTTTAGTTCAGGAATTGGCAGACAAGAGTCAGAGAGTGCAGATATTCCTTCTGTGAAATGGAAAGGAGTCATAGATGATGGGCAGTCCATGGGCTATGTGGACCTCTAGCTGACAATTTAATTTATTTCTCCTTGTTCTCCAGACCCAATGATCTAGGCCAAACAATTGAAGGGGAATTATTTCTAGTTTGGTCTCTGCCCCTGTATCGATCATGCTAAGGAACATTTTGAGATTCTGTTAAAGTGAATGAACCTGAGACTGAAAATTATGCTTCAATGTGAGACCTTTATACTTGCACTTCGCATGGGTGCCACTGTGTGGCAGCACCATTCTGGGTCCACTCACTTAAACAAAGCACCTGCTTTAATTTGTGTAAACTATTTTTGATGGACCCCTTGTAATCTTCTTGTGGACCCCTGGGGACCAATGGACTTCTGGTTGAGAACCCACCATTAGGCGATAGCTTAGAGGTGAGATTTGCACATGGTGCAACTCTGGTGGGCACGAGTGGACTGTCAGTTAGACAGCGCAAATCGCTGCCACTCATGATGCTTTCCACAGCCAGACTCTCTCAGCCAAAGCTGCTTGAGTTCAGTCGCAAAAGCTGTCTACACTCACTTCCACCAACCATGGGTGCTACTATGTAGGCAAAGACATAGTAGCCACTAAGGAATGCATAACGATGATTTTTTGACTTTTATATGCAATATGGAATTAATTTATTTATAATTTTGTTTTTAAATGTTTATTTTTTAGTGGCTTTTATTTGTGCATTTTAGTAAAATGGATGCCGTGATGGTCAGTAATAAAGTTAAGGTAAGATGTGAACTCTAATACTAAAGCAAAATAGTGTGGATGCCGGAAATCTGAAATAAAATCAGAAAATGCTGGGAAATGGGGGGGTTAACAGGGGAAATATGTGGGTTATGGGGATAGGGCTTGGGTGGGATTGTTGTCAGTGCAGGCTCAACGGGCCGAATGACCGCCTTCTGCACTGTAGGGATTCGATGTTTCTAGGTCTGGCACCACATATGGAGAGAGAGAGAGAGAGAGAGCTAATATTTCAGGTCAATGGCCAATATTTGATGAAATAGCATTTTCTGTTTTATTTAAGATGTGGAACTAATAGTAAATGGGCGATTGAGATTGAGTTACTGGTAATACACTCTGATGAGTTCTTCATGGAAAGCCCAGCCAAAATTGGGCTGCCTCGGTTGGCTCTTCTCCTGTTTTTTTTCCCCAACTCCTCATATTCCTACTTTTGAACTGATCACCACGTGGCTAGTGGCAAGAGCTTTCCCTCTGTGAGGGTGAGGTGTGCAGCATGCAGCAGACTGTGACGAACCTTGACACATGTTCTGCTGAGTATTTCAGGCTCTTCCAGACCGGTCCAGCCACTGGTCTATCACATTTTGTGTGGCCGCATGGCTTTCATCGTATGCATGCTGCAAATGTGAGCCTTGGCTTGCACACCAGAGTCATGAAGCACATGGTCAGCTTTTGTCACCCAGTGGTCACCTTTTGGTTAACCATGGTTGTTCAAATGCACCTCGTACAGCAGACTGCTACAGGGTGAAAGCACCATGACTGCTGCCAAGATACTGAGCACTGACCTGCATGATTCTCTGAGTATGGTCACATATCAGCTGGACTTTGAAGGAGTGGAATCCCTTTTGGTTGCAGTACTGGGTGAAAGTCAACAGGTGGTTATATGATCACAGATGATGTGAATATTGGACAAGTCAGATCCCAGAGTGAAATCTGTCTTATTAGAGCCTAACTTTGTTTTTTTTCAGAAAACTGCTGAGGTTAGCTACTGAACACATTCACAACAGTCTGCCAGGGTACTTTTAACATAAAGAATAAAACATTTATTAAACAGGAAAAAAATGAACTGTATTACATGGACAAAAGGTTGGAGAGATTTCACTACAAATACCAGAAAATTATTCAAATTCACCCTCTTCTTTTGATTCCAGCAATACCCTTACAGACACAAAAAACCCCAGTGAAGGTTTATCACTCTCTCAACAACATGGTTTAGGCTGGCTCAGTTATAAACATTTTTTTCCAGTGGACGTCTGAACATTTACTAGACACTCTTAGATACTCTTCCTCAATTGACATCTCTCCCCAAGGCACCCAAAATCCACACTCTAGACTCACTATAAGAACATAAGAACTAGGAGCAGGAGTAGGCCATCTGGCCCCTTGAGCTTGCTCCGCCATTCAATAAGATCATGATCACTGGGCGACAAAGGCTGACCATGTGGTTCATGACTCACAAAGGCTCACATTTGCAGCATGTTTGCATTGAAGTTAAAGTAACAGTCAGATAGTGAGGAGGAACTTCTTCACCCAAAGGATTGTGAATCTGTGGAATTCCCTGCCCAGTGAAGTAGTTGAGGCTACCTTCATAGAATCATAGAAACCCTACAGTACAGAAAGAGGCCATTCGGCCCATCGAGTCTGCACCGACCACAATCCCACCCAGGCCCTACCCCCATATCCATACATATTTTACCCGCTAATCCCTCTAATCTACGCATCCCAGGACACTAAGGGGCAATTTTAGCATGGCCAATCAACCTAACCCGCACATCTTTGGACTGTGGGAGGAAACCAGAGCACCCGGAGGAAACCCATGCAGACACGAGGAGAATGTGCAAACTCCACACAGACAGTGACCCAAGCCGGGAATCGAACCCAGGTCCCTGGAGCTGTGAAGCAGCAGTGCTAACCACTGTGCTACCGTGCCGCCCACTGTGCTACCGTGCCGTACCTTGTCGAATGTTTTTAAGGCAAGGATAGATAATTTTTTGAACAGTAAAGGATATAGGGTTATGGTGAGCGGGTGGGTAAGTGGAGCTGAGTCCACAGAAAGATCAGCTCAGGTCCCCAGCGATCTTCAGGATTTCTTCCTAGACAGTTTTAGACTTTCTGCCTGCATGCTCTGGTGTCCATGCACGAACCTGGAAGGAGTGCTATGAACATTGGACAACGAAGAGAGAGGAGGGTAAAGGGCAGGTGTTACACGTCGTGCGATTGCAAGGAAAGGTGCTGTGGGGAAGGAATAAAGTGTTGGGGTGATTGAGGATTGTACGTCTTCTGTTTTTGATGTGTTGACTGGGAGTGTCTCTGAGGGGAGTGTTGAACCGTTGGAGAAAATCTCCATTACAAAGGAGGAAGTGTTAGGTTTGTTAGAGAATATAAAGACTGACAAATCCCCAGGGCCTGATGGAATCTATCCAAGGCTGCTCAGGGAGACGAGAGGTGAAATCGTTGGGCCTCTGACGCAAATCTTTGTCTCGTCACTGGACACAGGTGAGGTCCCAGAGGATTGGAGGATAGCCAATGTGGTCCCGTTATTTAAGAAGGGTAGGAAGGATAACCCGGGTAATTATAGGCCGGTGAGCTTGACGTCCGTGGTGGGGAAGTTGTTGGAGAAGATTCTTAGAGATAGGATGTATGCGCATTTAGAAAGGAATAAACTCATTAACGATAGTCAGCATGGTTTTTTGAGAGGGAGGTCATGCCTCACTAACCTGGTGGTGTTTTTTGAAGAAGTGACCAAAATGGTTGACGAAGGAAGGGCTGTGGATGTTGTCTATATGGACTTTAGTAAAGCGTTTGACAAAGTCCCTCATGGTAGGCTAGTGAAAAAGGTTGGATCCCATGGGATAAAGGGGGAGGTGGCTAGATGGGTGGAGAACTGGCTTGGTCATAGAAGACAGAGGGTGGTAGTGGAAGGGTCTTTTTCCGGCTGGAGGCCTGTGACTAGTGGTGTACCGCAGGGCTCTGTATTGGGACCTCTGCTGTTTGTGATTTATATAAATGATCTGGAAGAAGGAGTAACTGGGGTGATCAGTAAGTTTGTGGACGACACAAAACTGGCAGGACTTGCAGATAGTGAGGAACATTGTCAGAGGCTACAGAAGGATATAGATAGGCTGGAAATTTGGGCAAGGAAATGGCAGATGGAGTTCAATCCTGATAAATGCGAAGTGATGCATTTTGGTGGGAATAATGTAGGGAGGAGCTACACGATAAATGGAAGAACCATAAAGGGTGTAGAGACGCAGAGGGACCTAGGTGTGCAAGTCCACAGATCTTTGAAGGTGACGTCACAGGTGGAGAAGGTGGTGAAGAAGGCATATGGCATGCTTGCCTTTATAGGACGGGGCATAGAGTATAAGAGTTGGGGTCTGATGTTGCAGATGTATAGAACGTTGGTTCGGCCGCATTTGGAATACTGCGTCCAGTTCTGGTCGCCACACTACCAGAAGGACGTGGAGGCTTTGGAGAGAGTACAGAGGAGGTTTACCAGGATGTTGCCTGGTATGGAGGAGCTTGGTTATGAGGAGAGATTGGGGAAACTGGGGTTGTTCTCCTTGGAAAGACGGAGGATGAGGGGAGACTTAATAGAGGTGTATAAAATTATGAAAGGCATAGATAGGGTGAACGGTGGGAAGCTTTTCCCCGGGTCGGTGGTGACGTTCACGAGGGGTCATAGGTTCAAGGTGAAGGGGGGGAGGTTTAACACAGATATCAGAAGGACATATTTTACACAGAGGGTCGTGGGGGCCTGGAATGTGTTGCCGGGCAAGGTGGTGGAGGCGGACACACTGGGAACATTTAAGACTTATCTAGACAGCTATATGAACGGAGTGGGAATGGAGGGATACAAAAGAGTGGTCTAGTTTGGACCAGGGAGCGGCGCGGGCTAATTGTTCCTTGTTTCTCGTTTCAAGGCTTCATTCTATGATCATCTTGCTGGTGCCAGTACAGAGCGAGACTGCAGATAGTTGGGAACCTGTCTCGGGGGCAGGGAATTCATATGGTGTTCGTGGAAGTGGAAATGACTAGGGTTGGGAAGCATTTTCCGATCAGGGCCAGTGTGATCTCCTGGACTCGTTTCGATCGCCTCAGGGGGTCGGAGAGGAATTTCCCAGATTTTTTTTTCCCCATATTGGCCCTGGGGTTTTCACTCTGGGTTTTCGCCTCTCCCTGGAGATCACATGGTCTGGAATGGGGGGGTGGGGGTGAGTTAATAGGTTGTGATGAACAAAGCATCGTAGCTGTGAGGGACAGCTCGGTGGATAGGATATTGGTATGTAGATAGGCTGGAAAATTGGGCGGGGATTCAGGATTCAATCCTGGACCGGGGAGCGGCGCGGGCTTGGAGGGCCGAAGGGCCTGTTCCTGTGCTGTATTGTTCTTTGTTCTTGTGTCTGTGTTTCTCTGGCTCCCTGCTTTCTACTTTACGTATTTTTAACTTTACTATGTTACTACCCCTTGGTAACCCACCTCCTCATTTCAAGCATTGTAAAACTTCATTAAAAATACATATATACGAACAGGGCCCCAGACTTCCCATACCCAACTCACAAGAAAAAACTCTAAATTAAATTAGATCCACTTAGACCAGACTTTCTGAATACACAAATACAAATATAAATTAAACTTAAAGCCGTTCTAACAGTGGCACTCGAAAAGCAATGTACGTACAATGAATGACACCTTGGACAGGAGCAAGGCTGTAATCCTAGAGAATCTGCTCACTCCATCAGCTTCTCTCCAGCAAGAGAGAATTAAATGTTGTTATCTTTCAATTACTGGAGAGCCTCCGTGCCTTCCCTCACTTAAAAGTGGGTGATAAACTTTGAGATTTTGCAAATAGTGTGTGTTGGGGAACACTTTGGTTCCAGTGATCATAACGCCATTAGTTTCAACTTGATCATGGATAAAGATAGATCTGGTCCTCGGGTTGAGGTTCTAAACTGGAAAAAGGCCAAATTTGAAGAAATGAGAAAGGATCTAAAAAGCGTGGATTGGGACAGGCTGTTCTCTGGCAAGGATGTGATTGGTAAGTGGGAGGCCTTCAAAGGAGAAATTTTGAGAGTGCAGAGTTTGTATGTTTCTGTCAGGATTAAAGGCAAAGTGAAGAAGAATAAGGAACCTTGGTTCTCGAGGGATATTGGAACTCTGATAAAGAAGAAGAGAGAGATGTATGACATGTATAGGCAACAGGGAGCAAATAAGATGCTTGAGGAGTATAAAAAGTGCAAGAAACTACTTAAGAAAGAAATCAGGAGGGCTAAAAGAAGACATGACGTTGCTTTGGCAGACAAGGTGAAAGATAATCCTAAGAGCTTCTACAGGTATATTAAGAGTAAAAGGATAGGGATAAAATTGGTCCTCTTGAAGATCGGAGTGGTCGGCTATGTATGGAACCTAAAGAAATGGGGGAGATATTAAATGGGTTTTTTGCATCCGTATTTACTAAGGAAACTGGCATGGAGTCTATGGAAATAAGGCAAACAAGTAGGGAGGTCTTGGAACTTATACAGATTAAAGGGGAGGAGGTGCTTGCTATCTTGAGGCAAATCAAAATAGATAAATCCCCAGGACCGGACAGGGTATTCTCTCGGGCCTTGAAGGAGACTAGTGTTGAAATTGCAGGGGCCCTGGCAGATATATTTAAAATGTCGGTATCCACGGGTGAGGTGCCGGATGATTGGAGGATAGCTCATGTTGTTCCGTTGTTTAAAAAAGGCTCAAAAAGTAATGTGGGAAATTATAGGCCGATAAGTTTGACGTCAGTAGTAGGTAAATTATTGGAAAGAGTACGAAGAGATAGGATCTACAAATATTTGGATAGACAGGGACTTATCAGGGAGATTCAACATGGCTTTGTGCGTGGTAGGTCATGTTTAACCAATCTATTAGAGTTTTTCGAGGAGGTTACCAGGAAAGTGGATGAAGGGAAGGCAGTGGATATTGTCTACATGGACTTCAGTAAGGCCTTTGACAAGGTCCCGCATGGGAGGTTAGTTAGGAAGGTTCAGTCGCTAGGTATACATGGAGAGGTAGTAAATTGGATTAGACATTGGCTCAATGGAAGAAGCCAGAGAGTGGTAGAGGAGGATTGCTTCTCTGAGTGGAGGCCTGTGACTAGTGGTGTGCCACAGGGATCAGTGCTGGGTCCATTGTTGTTTGTCATCTATATCAATGATCTGGATGATAATGTGGTAAATTGGATCAGCAAATTTGCTGATGATACAAAGATTGGAGGTGTAGTGGACAGCGAGGAAGGTTTTCAAAGCTTGCAGAAGGATTTGGACCAGCTAGAAAAATGGGCTGAAAAATGGCAGATGGAGTTTAATGGAGACAAGTGTGAGGTATTGCACTTTGGAAGGACAAACCAAGGTAGAACATACAAGGTAAATGGTAGGACATTGAAGAGTGCAGTAGAACAGAGGGATCTGGGAATACAGATACATAATTCCCTAAAAGTGGCGTCACAGGTAGATAGGTCGTAAAGAGTGCTTTTGGTACATTGGCCTTTATAAATCAAAGTATTGAGTATAAGAGTTGGAATGTTATAGTGAGGTTGTATAAGACATTGGTGAGGCCGAATTTAGAGTATTGTGTGCAGTTTTGGTCACCTAATTACAGGAAGGATATTAATAAGGTTGAAAGAGTGCAGAGAAGGTTTACAAGGATGTTGCCGGGACTTGAGAAACTGAGTTACAGAGAAAGGTTGAATAGGTTAGGACTTTATTCCCTGGAGCGTAGAAGAATGAGGGGAGATTTGATAGAGGTGTATAAAATTATGATGGGTATAGATAGAGTGAATGCAAGCAGACTTTTTCCACTGAGGCTAGGGGAGAAAACAACTAGAGGACATGGGTTAAGGGTGAAGGGGGAAAAGTTTAAAGGGAATATTAGGGGGGGCTTCTTCACACAGAGAGTGGTGGGAGTGTGGAATGAGCTGCCAGATGAAGTGGTGAATGCGGGCTCACTTTTAACATTTAAGAAAAACTTGGACAGGTACATGGATGAGAGGGGTGTGGAGGGATATGGTCCAGGTGCAGGTCAGTAGGACTAGGCAGAAAAATGGTTTGGCACAGGCAAGAAGGGCCAAAAGGCCTGTTTCTGTGCTGTAATGTTCTATGGTTCTAAATAGCTCAGTTCTGGCCTGAAAGATTCCAAACACGTAAATGTTCATTGCCACAGTCATATCCACAGCCACTCTGAATGTGGCCTGTCCTTTTGAGGCTACTGTTGTTTCTGTAGTTTGTGGCGGATTTCTGCGAGGCCATCCTTACCAAAACCCAAATATAACATACATTGTTCCTCGCCGAGGTTTAGGGAGGATAATTGCACCCTAAACACTCTGGCCAGATTCAGTCTCCTGTTGAGAACCCTTCTTCCCCTCGTCCTCCTCCCTCCCTTTTCCAGGAGTTTGTTCTGCGTAGTCTCTGTTCATTCTCCAAGTTATTCTCTATACCAAGGGGAATGCCTACTAGTGCACTCATGTCTGAAAGCAACTTGTTTATGCAGAAGCCTCAAAGTCAGAAAGATCTCCATGACACCTGCCACACACTCCCTGTAGACTGGCAATTTGAAACAACTATTGAGCGCACTAGACACTTGTACAATCAAAGCACAACCAGAAGAAATCCTGCCTTCACCTGGAAATGGAAAAATTAATCAATTTTGCTTCCAATTTTGATCCTACTCTCAACTTCACATGGTCCCTCTCCGATACTTCCTTTCTTCGATTTCTCTCTCTCTGTTTCTGGGGATAGGCTGCCTACTAATTAATATTCATTATAAACCCACTGACTCCCACAGCTACCTCAACTACATTTCCTCACACCCTGCTTCCTGTAAGGACTCCATTTCATTCTCCCAGTTTCTCTGTCTCCGTCGCATCTGTTCTAATGATACAACCTTCCACAACCGCGCTTCTGGCATGTTTTTCTTTTTTCTCAACCAAGATTCCCACTCGCTGTGAGTTGACAGCACCTTCAACGGTGTCTGAGCTACTTCCCCCACTTATGCCATCACCCCTGCCTCTCCCTCCCAGAACCACAAGAGGGTTGCCCTGTCCTCACTTTTCACCCCAACAGCCTCCACATTCAAAGGATCATTCTTCACTATCCGCGCCACCCCTTTCCCTCCCCTTCCCTGTCAGCATTCCAAAGGGACTGTTCCTTTCATGACAGCCTGGTCCAATCCGCAATCACCCCCAACACTTTATTTCTTCCTCACAGCACCTTTCCTTGTAATCGTACAAGGTGTAACACCTTACCCTCCTTTCTCCTCATTATCCAATGTTCACAGCACTCCTTCCAGGTGAAGCAGCAATTTACTTGTACTTGTTTTAAGTTAGTTTACTATATTCAATGCTCACTATATGCTGTCCTCTATACTGGGGAGACCAAATGGAGATTGGGTGACTGCTGTGCAAAACACCTCTGCTTGGTCGCAAGCATGACCCTGACCTTGCAGTTGCTTGCTGCTTGCCATTTTAACTCACCACGTTGCTCTCATGCTCACATTTCCACCCTTAGTCTTCTGCACTGCTCCAGCAAAGCTGAACCACAAGCTTGAGGGACAGCACCTCATCTTCTGATTAGGCATCTAGATACAATCTTCTGGATTCAGTACTGAGTTTAATAACTTCAGACCACAAACTCTGTTCTCTATTTTAATATTTTTTCCAATTGCCAGTCAGTATCTTGCTTTCATGTTTTTCAGACAGAGCTGGGATTAACCCAATGGCGAGCTTGTCGCCATTTGGCATGCACAGCAGCTAAAACCATGCACTCAGTTTATCACCTCTTACTGAGAATCACTTTCCTGTCCTTGCTGCTGACCCCCTGCAACTCTCTTCCCACAACTCCCACCCCACAAAAATCCCACCCCCAAATAACCTACCTGTGGACCAGGTCATTCTGCGATCCTGGGACTCCGGTGTCTGTCCTTGTAGCAGCCATAGCCTCCCACTAGCGCTGCTGAACGGAAGAACTGCCGGCCTCTGATTAGTTGTGGTTTGGTGGGCCTTCCCAAAAAGAGATGATACATGCCTCTTGTTGGTTCTCCATCTCAACAAAGTTCCACCCATTGACTCTGTTTCTTTGTCTCCAGAGATGATGCCCAATCTCCTTTGCATTTCCAGCACTTGTTTTATATTTATACCATATTATTTAAGTGTTCTTGTGATATTCAAGTAATTAGGCTATAAGTATGACCTGGTTGAAATTGCACTAAATATTTTTGATGCTCTTGACTATTGGGATAACTTTGCCCATAAAATTCGAACATGAAATAGAGTTCAAAAAAATCTAGGCCCATAACTTCCCCCACAACTACCCCCTTCAATTATGAATCCCACTCACTCATGGTATTCCCTAAGCCCACCCCTTCCATCCGCATGGGATTCCTCATTCTCACCCCTTGACCTGACCACTCCCAACACAATTAGGCCTGACTCCATACTGGCCCGACCAGCCTGAACATCCCTCGTGAAGCCCCCGACATGACCCCATCCAACCTAAACCCCCAAACCAATCACAAATCCCTGACAAGACCTCCCCAAGCAAACCGCAAACTCCACATGACCCCCCCCCAAACCAACCACACACCCCCCAACACGGCCCTCGCCAGACCCCACCCCCCCAAACCATCTGTACCATGACCCAACACCACCCAATCAACTGTACCCCCGACCTCCCCAAAACTAACCACACCCCGAACATGATCCCAGCCCAACCCTCCAAACCAACTGTATCCTCTGACACAACCCCTGCCCAAGCCCCCAAATTAACTGCACCCCCGACATGGCCCTCTCAAAGCAACCACACCCCCTGATCTGACCCCCCCCCCCAAACGAACTACACCTCCAACCCAACCCCTGACCCAAAAGAACCCCATGACCCAACCCAACCACTCCCCCCCACCTGACATCCAATCCAGCCACACCCCTGCCCTCACCGTCCCTGATGTCCAACTCCCTCCCCGGCAGATGTCTGAATCGTCCACCGATTTCCAAACACCACCCCTGCCCCGTACTGATCTCACTGAGCCTGAGTCAGGGAGCTCCGTACTGATCACACTGAGCCTGAGTCAGGTGCTTTCCATTGTAAACACAGGTAAATCGGTACGGAGTGGTAATCAGCCACTCATTGCCACACTGAGGAAGTTTTGGGACCTAGTCTTTCGTAAACTGGCACCGAAATAATGATGAAATCTGTTGGATTTGTAAACCGGAGCTGAATCAGACATGTACTTTACAACAGATAACTTACCATTGCAAACATTCTAGCCTAGGTGTGACCCCTCACCCATATTACATGATTAATTCAATGTCCTCCTCAAAAACTTGACTTATTTGATTTGATTTATTATTGTCACATGTATTAACATACAGTGAAAAGTACTGTTTATTGCGCACTATACAGACAAAGCAAAGCATTCATAGGGAAGGAAACGAGAGAGTGCAGAATGTAGTGTTACAGTCATAGCTAGGGTGTAGAGAAAGATCAACTTAATGCAAGGTAGGTCAATTCAAAAGTCTGACAGCAGCAGCGAAGAAGCTGTTCTTGAGTCGGTTGGTACGTGACCTCAGACTATTGTATCTTTTTCCCGAAGGAAGAAAGTGGAAGAGAGAATGTCTGGGGTGCGTGGGGTCCTTAATTATGCTGGCTGCTTTGCCGAGGCAGCGGGAAGTGTAGACAGAGTCAATGGATGGGAGGCTGGTTTGCGTGATGGATTGGGCTACATTCACGACCTTTTGTAGTTTCTTGTGGTCTTGGGCAGAGCAGGAGCCATACCAAGCTGTGATACAACCAGAAAGAATGCTTTCTATGGTACATCTGTAAACGTTGGTGAGAGTTGTAGCGGACATGCCAAATTTCCTTAGTCTTCTGAGAAAGTAGAGGCGTTGATGGCCTTTCTTAACTATAGTGTCAGCATGGGGGGACCAGGACAGGTTGTTGGTGATTTGGGCACCTAAAAACTTGAAGCTCTTGACCCTTTCTACTTCATCCCTATTGATGTAGACAGGGGCATGTTCTCCTCTACTCTTCCTGAAGTCGATGACAATCTCCTTCGTTTTGTTGACATTGAGGGAGAGCTTATTGTTGCCGCACCAGTTCACCGGATTCTCTATCTCATTCCTGTACTCTGTCTTGTCATTGTTTGACATCCGACCCACTACGGTGGTGTTGTCAGCAAACTTGAAAATTGAATTGGAGGGAAATTTGGCCACCCAGTCATGGGTGTATAGGGAGTATAGTAGGGGGCTGAGAACACAGCCTTGTGGGGCACCGGTGTTGAGGATGATCGTGGAGGAGGTGTTGTTGCCTATCCTTACTGATTGTGGTCTGTGAGTTAGGAAGTTCAGGATCCAGTCGCAGAGGGAGGAGCCGAGGCCCAGGCCACGGAGTTTGGAGATGAGTTTCATGGGAATAATAGTGTTGAAAGCTGAGTTGTAGTCAATATATAGGTGTCTGACATAGGTGTCTTTGTTATCTAGGTGTTCCAGGGTTGAGTGCAGGGCCAGGGAGATGGCGTCTGCTGTGGACCTGTTGCAGCGGTAGGCAAACTGTAGTGGATCCAGATAGTCTGGGGGGCTGGAATTGATTCGTGATATGACTAATCTTTCGAAGCACTTCATAATGATGGATGTCAGAGCCACCGGCTCTGCTTGGTTTTTCTTAGGTACCAGGATGATTGTCGTCTTCTTAAAGCAGATAGGGGCCTCAGATTGTTGTAAAGAGAGGTTGAAGATGTCTGTGAAGAGAGAATTGGATCACCATTCCTTGAAACTCAATGGCTTTCCAATATTGAATCCTCCACTATCAATATCCTGTGGATTACCATTGACCAGAAACTGAACTAGACTAACCATATAATTACTGTGGGTACAAGAGCAGGTCAGAGGCTAGGAATTCTGCAGCAAGTAATTCACCTCCTGACTCTCCAATGCCTGTCCACCATTTAGAAGGCACAAGTCAAGAGCATAATGGAATACTCCCCACTTGCCTGGATGAATGCGGCTCCAAGAGCACTCAAGAAGCTTGACACCATTCAGGACAAAGCAGCCTGCTTGATTGGCTGCCATCCACAAACACTGACTCCCTCCACCATTGATGCACAGTAACAGCAGTGTGTATCATCTACAAGGTGCACTGCAAGAACTCATCAAGCCTCCTCAGACAGCACCTTCCAAACCCACAACTCTACCATCTCGAAGGACAAGGGCAACAGACATTTGGGAACAGCACCACCTGCAAGTTCCCCTCCAACCCCCCCACCATCCTGACTTGAAAATGTACTGCCGTTGTCTCACTGTTGCTGGGTCAAATTTCAGGAACTCCCTGCCTAACAGCACTGTGGGTTTGAGTTCTACTCTCGGATTTCAGTATGTAATCCAGGCTGGCACTTCAGCAAATACTGACATCACGTGCACTGCAGCAGCTGAAGAAGGCAGCTCATCACCACCTTCTCAAGGGAAATTAGGGAAGGGCGGTAAATACTGACCTAGCCAGCGACACCCATATCCCAAGAATGAGTGGAAAAGAAGGACAGGCAATAAATACAGCCTTACTAATGTTGCCCACATCCCAAGGAAACAAATAAAAATATATTCAGTTGTACAGATTTATTAACATGGATCATAGCAAGATATTCTGCTTCCTCAGTGCCCATTCTACTCCTACACCTCTGATTCTTGGGACTAACACTAACCTAGATTCAGGAGCTTTTTAAACAGTGATGTTTTAAATGTTTTGAATTAACATTGAAATGCAACAGGAGCAGCTCCTGTGTCCTGGGACAAACATTGAGGTTCTTCTTTAAGGATTTGTTTTACGCCCACACATCTGTTTGATTCAATAGGTTGTGGGTTTGAGTTCTACTCTAAGATTTCAGTATGTAATCCAAGCTGGCATTTCAGTTCAGAATTGGGGCCGTGCTAGATTGTTTGAGTGCTGTCTTTTAGATACATTTTGCACCATGTTTCTACTGCCTGTTGAGGTGGACATTAAAAGTGCACAATTTAAAAACATGGAAATAAGTTCTTCCAGTGGCCTGGCCAACATTTATCTTTCAACCAACTTCACCAAAACAGATTAACAGGTCATTTTTTCCATTGATTGTTTCTGGGATCTTGATGTATGTACAATTGCAATTTCCCCTACAAACAACAATAATTGCCTCTTCATAAGTAATTCATTGGTTGTGAAGCACTTTGTGATGTAAGTAATTAGCTGTATCCACAAAGGACCAGAGGCATCTCTCTCCATTAGAGAATGACAATTGGTTCTATACAGTTTGAGATGCACCATTCTGCAAGCGTGAGAATGAACTACAATGTCCTGGGGTGGTAAAAGTATGATATAAATGCAAGTTCTTTCTTCCTTGCCCTGCTCCTTTATTTTTAATGCTAGGAGGGCACACTGTGGAATGGAATGATCATCTTCACACTGTCCATTGGTCTGCATTGCTTTGAACTACGCAGAATAGCAAGAGATTTTAATTTCTGAAGCGGGCCAAACAGGACAAGAATATTCCATCACTGGATGAATAATTGGCATGTTTCAAGTTACTCATGGTTAAGTATCTGCACTTTTTCATAAGCTTTTCAACCCATATTCACTACTTATTTCCCTCAGCACAGACTTGTTGTCATTATCAAGTTAAGGAACTGAATACTTTCATTAGAATACAGCTGGTTAAGATGAAATTTGACATGTGCTTCATTACAAATTATGATGATTTATTCATGTAAGTCAATAAAAACTATTTTCACTGGCTGGTGACTTGGTATCTACTAGATTTGATATCATACCAAAAAACTGAAGGTAGAGTGTTACAAGTTTGGATCTAATTTAGATACTTCCTCTGGTTCAGTGGTGTTGTTCCATAAATAGCCTGAACATCTTTTCTGTGAGTTGACTCACACTCCTCTTGATCTATTTGTATGGTAGTTCACCACCTTGTAATCTAAACTGGATACTTGAAACATGCACAACTGTGTTTTCAATTTGTCCTGAGACAGAACACAAAACAAAAGCAATTACATAGCAAAAATCTGCTTTATTTCATGAGTGAACATGCAGAACAACAGTTATGATCAGATTCACCTAGTTCAATCAGTACAGCTTGTGATCACATCATAATACAAAATAATGAATACACTATGTTTTCCTACACAAGCTGGTGGTCTGACATGACTGACACAATATGATTTTTGACCAATCTCTCTTGCATTCCGGTCATCTCTGCCTAATTTCCTTGTAGCAATCAGTTTCAAATACATTGGACTGCCTTTCTTTGGATAATTTATCTCTATTTACAACCATAAAAGGCATCAAAAACTTTAAAGCATTGTGATTGAAGGGGTTTTCATTGCTGAGGTAGCTGAGGAAATTGCTTGTTATTTACGGTCTTTGGAGAAACAGCATTAAGAGTACTTCATTAGCATTTCAACTACCTATTGACTCAGAGCTATTTTTAATAACTTCCCATCCCAACCCCACTTTAGCCTATCTTCTACTGAAATACTCGTCCAGAATGTGCTATTACACTAGCAACCGATTTAAGAGTATTAATCAGACTCACAATGTGGCTCAACTATGCTTCCTGGAAACTTCATCTATTCATAATGTGGAGATCCAGCGTTGGACTGGGGTGGGCACAGTAAGAAGTCTCACAACACCAGGTTAAAGTCCAACAGGTTTATTTGGAATCACGAGCTTTCGGAGCGCTGCTCACCTCAGGAGCAGTGCTCCGAAAGCTCGTGATTCCAAATAAACCTGCTGGACTTTAACCTGGTGTTGTGCGACATATATATTCATATGCAGGGATGTGCCCTCTGCAGGCCAAATGAACATGTTCAGGCATCTCGCCTTTGAAATGTGGCATTCTTGCATCTGCTTTGATAAGTGCAAGTTGAACGTTTTGACAATGTTTCTTTTTACTGTAAAACATCATGCTCTAATGTAATAATAATGTAACTCTTTTTCCCAAATCTTTAATATGGAAAAAAATCAAAGAGTTCTAAAATGTGACTGAATTCTATCAGAAGGGTTGTTAGCACGTGTGTGCCTTGCCAGGAACAGTGCAGTACAAATAACCTACCATATAGCTTTTAAAAGGCAAGAGCTTAAATATTTGGGAAAAGCTATAGTATGATTAAGGGCAATGGAATGGAGGTAAGTTAATAGGTATTTTGGAGAGCTGCATGGATGCTATGGGTCTAATTGCATTTGTGCTCTAAATTTCTAACTGAAGAGCGTTTGGAAATGTAGAGATTAACAGATTCAGTTTTTATGAACAGAAACATTGAAAATAACATATTTCTCTGCCCACTGTCTTCCTTGTGGTATTGCATTCAGCACTTCTAATCTTTCCCGTGCAGAGTGATTCCCGAGAGGAATGACTCAGGATTGTGACGGTAAATTAAAATTGTACACTGATTCAGTGCTCTTCCAAAAAGCGAAAAAAGACCTGCAGGTACTGGAAATCTGAAATGAAAATAGTAAACGCGGCAGGTCAGACATTGGAATTGACGTTTCAAGCGTAGAACCTGGTTTTAACGCTCTTCTGAAGTTGGGTAAAGCACATTGTCGGAACAGGGAGTCTAATCAGTGGAAAAGTTTGCATTGTCCCAGTATTAGCAAGTCCTCACCCCAACTCGAATAAATTCAGC
This sequence comes from Mustelus asterias, assembly GCF_964213995.1. Classification (NCBI taxonomy): domain Eukaryota; kingdom Metazoa; phylum Chordata; class Chondrichthyes; order Carcharhiniformes; family Triakidae; genus Mustelus; species Mustelus asterias. The sequence continues at coordinate 54,680,677 of NC_135814.1, forward strand.
CAAAACAAAGCGGCTATCAGGGAGACATGCGTCACAAACAATGTACACCGCAATGGCAAATCAATGATGCAGAATGCAAGTCGGTAAAATAAAGTGAAGCATTTGTCTTTCCAAATCCACTTTGCTTTGCCCGTCCTGTAAATTGTCAAGAGCGCGGCCTCATCATCGCAAACTATTTAATTTGCCTTCATTAGCAAACGTTAAAATAGTTATGATCCTTAGTTAAAACTCAGTCAACATGTTAATGTGGACATTTTGCAATGGGAACACTTTTTAAGTTTAAAGGTTCTTCAGTTTTACCCCAGAGAAATGCAACATTGTCCAGAGTGCACGGATGGCAGCTAAAACAAGATTCATTCCTCAGGGTACAGATTGCGGGATGTTAATGTTGTTTTGTGCGGTAAAGTGTACGGGGCAGCAAAACTCATACCCGAGTTCATTGTGAAATCTTTAATTTTTCATTTGTTGCACAAATCCCCAGTGACGGTCTGGTTAATAATTCGGCAGCCACACATCTGAATCTATCACACCCCCTGCTGTCAATGCTCTGCATCAGCTTTTGTCCTCTTGTTCTGCCTGATACAGACTGCTGCTGTGGCCACTCGGTTGCAACACACATACAAGCTGCACTTTGTATCAAGCACAAGCGCATCTCTCTCTCTTGCTTCGGCACCCTGACGTCAGGCCTTTTTCTTTTTTCCTCCCATCTTTGTAGGATTAAAGTGTAAGAGGGAGAATGATTTTAGCAGCCCCGACCGAGCCGGTGAGCACCTCCCGTTGACTGGATCACCCTCTCTTGTCTGCTGAGAAGTCTTTGCAGCTGCTGAGCCCATGATCTCCCCAGCCATGGTCGCTGTTCCTACCTCGTCCCAGTCTTCAGCGTCAACTGAATGGATCGCCTGTCTGGATAAAAGGTAGGAAAGGAAATGTCAACTGGGAACATTGCAAACACGGTAACAATGCGGTAAGAGATTTCTGAGGACGAGCCCTATTTCTCCGTGGAGAATGAAATCAAACGAGATCATAACAATAGGCGTTTTAATGACTTTGGTCTAGCCCACAATAACAGGCAGGTTGGGAGACAGAGATTTTCTCCCCGATATCTGAACAATTTTTAAATATATAATACGCTTCCAGCGATTTTCCTCATTACCAAAAGCAGAGCCAGTTCGCTGCTTATTTGAAACACACAAGTACCGCGATAGAATGTCGCTATTTTGTATATTTATATCCGTAATCAGTTTAAATACCATATGTATGATGCCTCTATTTAAAGACCTATTAAAGACACCTGTAATTTTTGCAATGAAATGTTCCCAACTTTGATATTTTTGAGGATTTCATTTTGAGTATGTTCATTTGGGAGCCACATGTTTCAGTGGGAATAAGGTGAGCTGAGTTTGATGCCCCGTTCCGCCAGTCCATTTCGAAGACCAGTGGTGAAAAGGCAAGAGAAAGTGGAAATGTAGGCCTACCTTTTTGTACATCAAAGCGATGGTGTATAGTTTGTATACTATAAATAAATAATGCCGCATTATTTATTCTTGGGCAATTGAAGATTTCAGCTGCCCCTCAACGTTTTCTTGAAACCTAAACCCAATATTTTGCTCATAAAATTACACGCAACTTCTTAAAGCTGCATTTCCAGAAACATGAATACTTGACGGCTGAAAGCTTGTTCTTGATGTATAAACATGAAATTTATTACATGATGTTTATTACATTGGTATCTTGTTAAAATGCGCTTGATTTAAAACTGTAGCCAAGTGATTTTCAATGTTTATGTGCATATCTATAAAGCAATAATTCCCAATAATCAGACAGAAAATTTACAAATGCACCTGCAGCTTTTGTCATGCTCCAGTGTGCACATCATTCATTCATTGACATTTTGTGGATTGACGAAAATTGAATGTTAAAATTCACATGAAATTAAATTAGTATACGAATAATATAAGCTCACATGTTAAAATGATAGTTAAGCTCTGCATCAGGCATTCTGTTATACTGTAGTGGATAATAATGTACACAATTTGTATATCTAACACTGAAAACATAGAATCCCTACAGCGCAGAAGGAGGCCATTCAGCCCATCGAACCTGCACTAACACCAATCCGATCCAGGTCCTATCCCCGTAACCCCCATGTATTTAGCCTGCTAATCTCCCTGACACTAAGGGTTAATTCAGCATTGCCAATTATCCGAACCCGCACATTCTTGGACTGTGGGAGGAAACCGGAGCACCCAGAAGAAACCCACACAGACGTGGGGAGAATGTGCAAACTCCACACAGACGGTCACTCAAGGCTGGAATTGAACCCAGGTCCCTGGCACTGTGAGGCAGCAGTGCTAACCACTGTGCCACCGTGCCACCCCATATATATGTAAGGTAGCAATAAGCATTAAAGCTCACTTCAAATTTGAATTTAAAAAGTCAGCGTTTTTTAAATTCTTACCTGAGATGTGGACATTGCTGGCTGGGCCAGCATTTGTTGCCCAGATGCCCTGGCTTGTTAGAGTATTTAAGAGGCAACCATATTGCTGTCACATGTAGGCCAGACTAGGTAAGGATGGCTGATTTCCTTCTGTAAAGGACATTAGTGAACCAGATGGGTTTTTACAACAATCGACAATGGTTTCATTGTCATTGTTAGACTTTTAATTCCAGATTTTTATTGAATTCAGATTCGACTATCTGTTCTGGCAGGATTTGACCCTGGTTTCCTAGAACATTACCCTGGATTTCTGGATTATTAGACCAGTGACAATGCCACTATGCCACCACCTTCCCTGTGTCAGAAGAGAATTTTGGCCTTAATTATTTATGCCCCCTGCAGTTGACTTCAATTAGTGTCACAGTTTAGTAATTGTAAACTTTTGTCTTTCGGTGTCACCTTGCCTCAGTTGATAGCATCTCTTGGGCCAATTTTCTGTCTGTGTGCAGAGAAGCAGTTTGATGCACAAAAGGTCACACAGCTTTTTTTGGAGGAAATCGGACTTTCCTCTGCATTCCAAACCCCGCATCATTTTACTCTGTCTTTTAGTGGATTGGGAATATCTAATGTGCAAAACACATCCCAGTCCCCACTGACTTGGTTACCCATTTTAAATGAAGCAGCACTTCCCCACACACGCCACATGTATTCTAGCACGACTTGTGAACTGCACTGCAACCTTGATCCTGGTGTGAAAAGATCAAAGTGGCCCATGAAGTCATACATGGGTCAGGTGTGTAGTTTGTGAGCTGCACATTTGCGCAGACCGGGTTTTTCAAAGCCTGGAGGAAGCTTGGTAGGTAGCTGGTTCAACCTCTCTCTAGGAGTGGAGTACATAATCTAGGCTGATACTTTAATGCAGTACTGAGGGAATGCCACCTTATTGGAGATACTTGCTTTAGGATGAGATGTTAAACCATGGTCCTATTTAGTAGTCCTGATGAATGCAAAATATTCCATGGCACTATGCAAAGAAGAAAAGGGAATTGTTATGGTGTTCAGGCCAAACTTTCCCTCACCAATATCACCAAAAAATCTTAAAAACACTTTGGGGGGCGGTCTTACCATTGCGCCTCACTAGCCGATGGGCAGGGCAAGCTAGTAAGATTGTGAAAGCTGAGAAATCAGGTTCGTGCCCGATTTTCCACCTCTCGCGATCTTACCAGCACCGGGTGGGAGGCTAAATAAATTATTTAAATTCACTAAAATGCTAATTTAAATGGTCTGGGACAGAATCATAAAGGCTCACTTGCCTGTGTAGCCTCACCGGGGAAGGTTATCTCTGGCAAGGGTCACGTATGGTTCTCCATCAACGGGGACCAGACGTGATGGCCTCGCTGGTAGAACTTGAGGCCATTGAGGGCCCCCAGAGGTCGGGGACAAGGGGAATACCTCTTGGGCACTGACAGCGTGGCATCCTGGCACTGCCCACTGGGCACCCTGGCATTGCCAGCCTGGCACAATGGCAGTGCTCATTGGACACTGGGCAGTGCCAAGGATGCGGGGCCTGAGAGGGCAGAGCCTACTCGGAGCAGGCCAGACTGGAAGCAGGCTGTTCGACATGGAGGGACCACTGTGCACTGTGCACTCTGCACAGCGATTGATGGGGGGACCACTGCCACCCTGCAGTAGCAATTGCCGGGTGGAGCGGGGGAATGCTACGCACTCTGCAGTAGCAATCAATGGGGGCTGGGGAGGGGGACTGCTGCCACTCTGCAGTAGCGATCGGTGGGCGGGTGGTGGTGGCGCGATCATTCCGGGCAGGGGTGAGGTTTCGGTCGGTCCAGGTGGTTGGGGGAGATGGGCAATCATTCCGGATGGAGGGGTTGCAAATGGCCACTGAGCTCCACGGTAGCACGGAGGGGGTGCCGAGTTTTGACCACGGAGGCCTGCCCGCTATAGTAGCAGAGGCAGTAACAGGTCTCTGCTGCTCTCAGTACAGAGACCTGCAAATGCGCAACGGCGACCTCTGCTGCTATCAACCGGCTTTTGGGCGATTTAGGCTCCCCCACTGCTGCTACAGGTGGAAATCAAATCTCGGGAGTTTGTTTTGCACAGAGTGCATAAGATTCGATTGGTGGCCTTGCCGAAAAAACAGATCTGAAACTACCCCGTTTTCCCACCCATTCTGGATTTAGAATTTTTTTGGTAAGATTTCCTCCCCTTTGTTATGAAGTGCTTTGTAATATTCTGAGGGCAAGAAGCTATGCACATGCAAGCACATTTGTACTTCTTTGAACAGAAACAACATAAAGTATGATTAAATACTGTTAATTGCATAGTGCAAGTCACTACTAGCTCTCTTGCTGACCATCTTGAAATTGTGACCCCCTAGACACTGACATACCAACTAATTGCAGGCCTGTCAAAATTGTTAATAATGTTGAACACCTCAATAAGGTAACTTCTTAATCTTCTTCCTTTATGGGATACTTATTCAAAACAAGAAAACAGTACATGTGTGAGACAGAGTGAATGTCACTGGGAATTAGTCACCATTAAGTAATGAAATGCTATAGAGTATGATCATGATCACAGCTTCCAATGCTGACCATGGTATCGGCTGTGTGGCTCATTCATAGCACTCCCAACTCTGAGTTGTGCCTTCAAATTCATGTCTTTTGGGTGGGACATGAATGTGAAATACCTTTTGCCCTATTTCAAAGAAGAGCAGAGAGATTCTCCCCAGAATCCTGACCAATATTTATCCCACAATCATGATCTGCTCATTTTCGCACATTTTCGCTCATTTTGCTGTGCGCAAATTGGCAGCTATGCTTCCTACATTTCAAAATTACTTAATTAGTTATAAAGTATGTTGGGACATCCGAAGCTTGTGAAAGGTGCTATATAAATGCAAGTTTTTTTCCCCCTTTGAGTCATCCTAAGAGCTCAATGCTAAATTGAAATGTTGGCAATAGTGAATACATTTTAAATTAAGCTTTTTTGAACATAAGCCTAATATATAGCTCCATAATCGTAAAGATACATTGCAGCTGAAGGTACAAAAAATAATCGTCTATCAGTGTTACACACCCCGATTGTCCTCAGCTGATCATCGAGGCTGTTTGTGTTGTTCATAGAGAATCGTAGAATTTTACAGCACAGAAGGAGGCCATTCAGCCCAACATATCTGCACCGGCTCCCGAAAGAGCTACTCAGCTAGTCCTATTCTCCAGCCTTTTCTCCGTAGCCGTCTAAATTAACATCACTTTTAAATATGTATCCAGCTCTGTTTTGAAACCTCCTTCGGAATCTGCCTCCACCACTCTCCCAGGTAGCGCATTCCAAATCCCAACGACTCTCTGAGTAAAGAAATTTCTCCTCATCTCACTCCTAGCTCTCTTGCTGACCATCTTGAAATTGTGACCCCCTAGTCACTGACAGACTAACTAGTGGAAATGGAATATCCTTCTTTACCCTGTCAAAATTGTTAATAATTTTGAACACCTCAATAAGGTAACCTTTTAATCTTCTCTGCTCCAAGAAGAATAAACTCAACAGGGGGAATTTTCCCAACGCACCCGCCTTGGGACTTGTAGCATACGGGGTGGTGCGGGGGGTGGGGGTCGACCATGCAAAGGTCCGATGACATTGGGCAGGATTTTCCAGGTTTGGGGTGAGCGTGGCTGGAAAATCCTGCCCAATTTCTCTAATCTTTCTTTGTATCTAAAATTCCTCATTCCTGGTATCATTTTAGTAAATCTCCTTTGCACTCTGTCTAGGGCTTTAACATCCTTCCTCAAATAAGGTGCCTAGAACTGAACACAGTCTGAACCAACTCTAGTCTGAGGAATAGTTTGTAGAGGTGTAGCATCACTTCCTTGCTTTTATACTCTATGCCTCTATTTATAAACCCAAGGATCCTATAAGCCTTCTTAACAACTGTTTCAACTTGCCTAACTACCTTCAGAGAATTATGTACTTAAATTCCACTCCTGTACTCCCCTCAAAGTTGTACCATAGAGCCTGTATTATTTCCCCATGCATTGCCTCACATTTCGCTGCATTGAAATTCATCTACCAGGTGTTTCCCATTGAGTCAATGTCTCTCTGAAGTCGCTCAGTGTCATCCTCACAATTCACCATTCTCCCGAGCTTAGTATTATCTGCAAATTCAGAGATTTTGCCCTCAGCACTCATCTCTAAGTTGTTTATATAAATCAGGAAAAGCAAGGGTCCCAATATTGATCCCTGGTGAACACCACTCTCAACTTGTCTCCAGTCTGAGAAATGCCAATCTATACCTACCCTTTGTTTCCTATCTCTTAGCCAACTTCTAATCCATGCTGCCACTAATCCATCAATCCCAAACATTTCTAATTTGCTAACCAATCTGTCATATGGCACCATATCAAGTGCTTTCTAAAAGTCCAAATACATAACATTCACGACACCACCCACCTCGTCAAATAACTCAATTAAATTTGTCAGAATCACCTTGACAAAGCCTTGTTGACTGTCTAGTATTAACTTTTTTTTCCTTAAGTGTGTTTTTATTTTATCCCATAATATGGCCTCCATCAATTTTCCCACTATTGATGTCAAGCTGACAGGTCTGTAGTTTCCCGGGTTATCCGTTGCCTCTTTCTTAAACAACGGCATCACATTTGTAATCCTCCAGTTGCCGGGACTAATCCTGTGTTAAGAGAGGCCTGGAAAATTTCTGCCAAATTCCGCACATTGCTCCCTTACCTCTCTCAGCAATCTAGGATGCATCCCATCTGGACCTGGTGACTTCTCTGCCTGGAGTGTTGTCAGCCTTTTTAGCACCTCTTCTTTATCTATCATTATACTGCACAGTTGCTCAACACCCACATTTTCAACTGGGCCATTGTCACCATCTTCTAATTTGGTAAAGACAGAAGCAAAGTATTCATTTAGTACCTCTGCCATACGCTCCGTTTCAATGAGCAGTTTACCCTGTTCGTCCCTATGGGTCCCATCTATTCTTCACTAATCTTTTACCATTAATACGTTTGAAGAAGATTTTACTATTTTAGCACAACCTACCATTCTTTCCTCATGCTTCCTCTTAGCATTCCTTATCCCAGCCTTAGCCTCTCTCCTGCATTTGAGATACTCTTCCCGATTTCTATTGCTATTATTATTCCGGCTTGCATCATATGCCTTTTTTTTCTTCCTTATTTTCTCATCAATATCCTCATTCATCCAGGGTACTCTAGCTTTGGATACCCTGTATTTATTTCTCATGGTACCTAACTTGCATCCTATTCATCTCTCCTTTGAAAGTCTCCCATTTTGCATCCACTGTTTTATCCACCAAAATGCGTTTCCAATCAACATTCTCCAGTTCAACTTTTAGACCCCTAAAATTTGTCCTTTTTTTGGTCTGGAAAATCATGACTGATTTTCATCCTTTTCCAACTTAGTATTGAACCTATTTATCTTATGATTTCACTCTGTCGTTCTCCACCTGGTCTGCTTTATTTCCTAGGACCAGATCCAGCACAGCTTCCTTCCTAGTAGAACTGGACATGTACTGTTCCAGAAAGTTCTCCTGTTCACACTGCAGGAATTTTTCCCCCTTCCATCCCCCACACTCTACACTTTTCCCTGTCTACTTTAGGGTAATTGAAATCCCCAACTATCACAATTCTACTTGTCCTGCAGGTTTCCATAATCTGTCAACAAATGCTCTCTTCTACTTCCTCCCTACTATTTGGAGGCCTATAATAAATACTAAACAAGATCACCACCCCCTTCCTGTTTCTCACCTCTAACCATTTGGATTCTAATTCATTTCGTTCGTTCTGATACTATCTTTGACCAAGACTGCTACATCACTTCCCTTTTTACCCACTCAGATTCTACTGAAAACCTTCTAGCATGGGATGTTTGTCTGCATAATGTAGAATCTATGCCATCTGACTATCTTAACAAGGTAGTTTGACTGTTACAATCTTAAGAGTAACAGTTATTGTAAGTCAACCTGCACATATACATAATTTTTTGCCATTGGGATTTCAGAGATATTGATACTGTTAATTCCCTTCCCCAAAGAAAGCATGTTGTCTGATGTACTCTAAATGGTGAGTTACTTTGCTTTCCACACAATATTTAAAGATATTTGCCTGTTACTGAAAAACAAAATCCTGTTGTATACCATCTATGCAGCCACATATTATATCCTATGTAAATGAAATATTTCAACTCAAGTCATCATAATTTTAACAATGGATTTAAAGCATCTGCTTCCTGAGTTAAGCTTCGTTGCACACTCCAAAATGGCTGTCTGATATTGGATGTACAGACTAACTATTTTCATGGCACAACATCGTGGGCCAAAGGGCCTGTTCTGTGCTGTACTGTTCTATGTTCTATGTTAGGTGATACAGTTGATGCATTAGTTGTGTTTATTGACCTGAGAGGCTTTGGCTCTGGAAATCGAGATTGATTAAACATTAATGAATGATGTGATTAATTTTCAAAAGGATTGGCAGTACACCAATAATGTGCTGATGCTGTTGGTAAAAGTAACTTCTGCACTCATCTTAAAAGCTACTGGGACCTTCTAGACTAATTTCTCTAGTCACTGCTACTTTACACAGGCGAAGGCATCAGTCTGTCAGCAGCAACAGAAAATAATTCTTTGCTATTACTGCATTGATTTCAATTAATTATACATAGATACTCATCTATGCCAGGGGTAGTAGTAGAGGCAGGTACAATTTTATCTTTTAAAAAACATTTAGATAGTTACATGGGTACAATGGGTATAGAGGGATATGGGCCAAATGCGTGCAATTGGGATTAGTTTAGGGGTTTAAAAAAAAAGGGCGGCATGGACAAGTTGGGCCAAAGGGCCTGTTTCCATGCTGTAAACCTCTATGAATCTATCTGTGCAATAACTGAGTAGGTACATATGTAAAAGAATAGGAGAGTCTTTGGGTCAATGATCTAATTCAGATTATATCATGGATATGAATGCTAGAGAATGTAACAGCAGCCAAACCTCATTTAGTTTTACTAATTTAAGACAAAGTAAGAGATTTCTGTAAATGGCACTGACTGCTGGTGACAAGTGAACCTACTATGGGTAACATCATATTTAGTATTGTTCTTGACTTTCTGTAGTAACTAATCCAGGTCTGTGCAGGTGATCAAAGCTGTGATCTTTTCTGTTTTTCTCTCTGGCCTGGAGCACGGTTATAATGCTTAGATGCTGCCTTGACCTATCCGGCCTGTTAAGGTCATTGTTTAGATATACATTGTGCAGAGATTGGCCTGAATTTACTTTCTGCTTGGTGTGGGGAGATTTCAGATTTCTAAACGCTTGTAAATTTACAGCTCAGAAACAAAGTGTATCTTTATTCTGTTTAACACTGTTAACAGTTTGACACTTTGAAGCTGATGACTTGAATGTAACAGATGCTTCCAAAACATTCTGTAGGTCTTTCAATTTTCTCCCTCTCCTCTGCTGAAAATCACAGTTTCATTAGAGAGAGATCTTTGAAAAAAAACACCATGTAAACAAAGGTGATTCAGTATTTTTTAGTAGATTTTCCCATGTTTACCTTTGCACAAAGCGTTGTTAGTTCGTTGATAATAATTCCACTTACGATTTGCACCTACATGTTTTTATAACAAGCTTTACTACATTGACAGATAATAGTCTGCCGTATGAAATGGCAGATACGTAATTAAACCTGGTTCCCAGGCTCCACTACCTCGAGAATGCTCTGATCCCCAAGAGAACAATGTAACCTGGTTCCCAAGTTTGGATTCAGGGATTAAATAGAAAACTCTTACCATTATATGACAGTTTACTGGGATGTATCACATTCCTCAATATGATCTCCTTCACCTTCAGTATGTACATTTAATACTCATTCTGTCAGACGTGGAATCCATTTATAAACACTGAGCAAATCTCTTCGGTATAGAATACATAAATGTACCACATTCATTGTAAGTGGTATATGTTACAGTAATTATAAACTTTATTGTTTCCCGCATTAGATATTAATAGAATAAGTATGAATCCCCTGGACTATTTTTCAATATACATTGAACCATGGAAATTAATTTTGATTTATAGGGCGAACTGCCACAGAATCAAACTGGCAAACTTTCTCAAAAAGCAGATGTTAGAAATCTGAAATAAAACCAGAAAATGCTGGAAGTACCCAGAAGGTCAGGCAGCATCTATGGAGAGGGAAACAGAGTGAATGTTTTAGGTTAATGACCTTTAATCAGAACTGGGAAAAGTTAGTCCAACAGGTTTTGAGTAAGAGGTGGGTGGAAAAAGGGACAAAGGAATTTTGTGATAGGGTAGAAGATAGGAGAGATTGAATGACAAAAGAGTTAGTTCCACAGAATGGGGATGGGACAAGAAAAGAAACAAAGACCAAAAGGTGTGCTTTTGTCTGAAAGCAAAACTAAGAGAAAACTCAAAATAAGCAAAGGAAAGGAAACAAAATGGGGGCACGGAGACTATAGAAATAAGTTTTCCCAGCATTTCCAACCCAGTATCTCTGCTGGCTACAGACTGAACTACTGAGCTGATGGAATTGCAGATACATTCTTAATTGGAAGTTTCTGGTCATATAACTGCCAATCAAAGCTACCCCAAGGGTGTTGGATGTCTTTACCTGTGGCAAAAATGTCTAACTAATCTGTTTCAATAAATGGGCCAAGTACATTGAACAAGAATAATAAAGAAATACAAATTTTGTCATTTTCAGATGGATTGGATGGAAGGTTGGATTTCTAGAACAGTTAATGAAAAATATGTGACATGATTAGGTTTATTTTGGTGATAGAGGAATACCTTCTTTAAGCACAGTATTTGAGGAAAGATCTATTGGTCTTGGAGGGTATGCAGCACAGGTTTATCAGAATTATACTGGTCTTGGAGGGTTAAAATATGAAGAGCATAGAAAGTTGTGGAGTGACCTAATTTTCCATTCCATTGATGCTTTGCCTGAAGGCACTTCTTTGGTTCATTGGCTGTTGATGCTTCATCCTGTTGACAATTTTTGTTAGTGTTATTTTGCCATCACCTTCCACTCTCTGAGGCAGAGCAAGGAAACAGGTCCCAAGTCTGCCTCAGCCAGAATGGCAATTGAACTCACACTATTGGCATTGATCTGGACTATGCACTAGTCATCCAACCAACTGAGCAAACTAGCCCCATGGTGATTTGAGTAATGTGTTTGAAATGTTAAAAAGATTTGATAGGATTGATAAAGAGAAACTTTCCTCTGTTAGAGAATCAAGGATGAAGGGACATAATCTTAAAATCACAGAAAGGGTAGCAAAAATCTGGAATTATCTCCCCCAAAAGACTGTGGATGCTGGGACAATTAAAGCTGCCAAGACTGAGATTGATATTTCAGAGAAGATTCACCGGACTCAATCCTGGGTTGGACGGGTTGTCTTATGAAGAGAGCTTGAACAGGTTAGGCCTATTCCCATTGGATGTTAGAAAAATAAGAGGCGATCTTATTGAAATGTGTAAGATCTGGAGAGGATTGACAGGGTGGACACTCAGAGTGTTTCCTCTATTGTGAGAGACTAAAGCTAGGGGACATAGTTTAAAAATAAGAGGTCTCCCTTTTAAGACAGGGGTGAGGAGATTTTTTTTCTCCCAAGTGGTTGTTGGTGTGTGGAATTTTCTCCCTTAGAAAGCAGTAGAGGCTGGGTCATTGAATTTATTCAAAGCAGAATTAAACAAATTTGTGTTAGACAAGGGGGTCAAGGATTATGGGGGGGCAGACAGGAAAGTGGTGATGAAACCACAACCAGATCAGCCATGATCTTACTGAATGGTGGAGCAGGCTCCTATGTTCCATTGGTCGGATTTTGCTCATTAAGGATAATGGGATTTGGAGCAAAGGCAGGAAAATGGAGTTGAGGTAAAGATTATATATTGTCAAATAGATTGGTAAAGAATATATATGAAGACTAACTGAGTGATAGAGCAGACTTGAGTGGTTGAATGGCCTACTCCTGTTCCTACATATAGCTAGTAAAAATCATCAGTTTAAGGATTATCTGACAGTTTATTCACCATTGATGACTGTTCCTGATGCTGGAATTCTCACACGGATTTGGAAGCTTGGGAAGGCAGTGTGAGAAATAGCTGGGACACAGCCCAAATATAGGTAAAACAGAGTGATATGGAAGCTTAAAGACATTAGAAAAGGCAGGAAGGTGGTAGATTTGAGCTATGGCAAAGTCCTTGGAAGCATAGATTTTTTGGGAATGGAGAAATTGTCCGCTCTCTCGTTGAACCTACATCAATTTCAAAATTGAGGCAAATCATCAAGGATAAAACTTAATTACTCAGAAACGCAACACGAGAAAAGATCATATGCCACCTTTGAGATTGATTAGTATCTGTAATCTTGTGATTTGACACTCTTTTGCCGAACAGCTATATCCAGTATGATGATGATGGTATGTGTTTGTGAGAGAGAGTGGGGTAAAAGTAATGAGGAGGTCCATGGAACATGTGGCAGTCTTGATCAGCTCTTCACTAATTGACTGTAAGAACAATTCTGTTTTTTCTTCCCGTTACAAAATATTGAACAGTGTTTTTAACAACATCATCCTAGGTACTCAAATGGAAAAAAGCCATGGCAACAGATTTTGAACCTCGGAGGGAGCGATTAGGGCAGTAACCCAAAGTTCACTTTTTAGGATTTTTAAAGGAAGATAAAAAATTGTATTGACACAGGGGTTTAGGGAAGGAATTCCACACTGAGGGCCCAAGGTGACTGCAACCTCTGCACCGAAGTAAGAAGATATAAAGCTGGATGATATTCCAGAGACATGGTGGGGCAAGACTGTTGAGAGATTTGAAAATAAGGTTGAGGGTTCTTAATCTAATACTTTGGAGTCCGAGCAACCAGTGTACGTCAGCAAGTTGAACGTAGTTCATGACATCTGCTGCATTTTGAACAAACTGAAGTTTCTGGTTGTGAGGCCAGGATTATGGACGTTTAATGAATCAAATCTGAAGGTAATACAAGAATGGTTAAAAGGAGGAGTGGAACAGGATGATATTATGAAGGTGGGAATAAATGGTCTTGGTGATACATAGGATTTAGGTTTGTGGTTTTGATCTGGCTCTAATAGGATGCTAATACTTTGCATGGTTGTTGTAGCCCGAGTAGCTAAACAGGAAAGTGGAGTTACTGGCAAGGGAGCAGATTTGATAATGGGGACTGAAAATGATAGCTTTGATCTTCCTGTCACCCAGGAGCAGGTTGCGACTCATATTTTGTGGATGCTGTTTTGTCACATTTCCATCCCTTGCCTTTTTCTCCACACAGTAGCTTCCGATTATTGCTTATGGCCTATTATTGCACTGGTGTTACGAAACAGTCATTTCAAGTTTAAAGACTCATTTGATCTCCTGTGGTATCAAAGTGGTTCAAATCACCTCAGATTGATTCTGTCTTGACAGGCCAAACTTCAAAAGATAAAAAAGCCATTAACGCAAAAACGTTACATCCTTTCCTCTCTGATGTGCGGTGGTACATTGTGAACCTGGGCATTGTGAAAGTTTCCAGCATCAGGCCACAGCAGATTGGAGTTCATTAAGCATCTTAGAAGGTAGCATTTGTAGATCTGGGATGTGTGCCAAAAATAACAGTGCATCATTTAATCAACAAATATTTGCATTTATATAGCACCTGGACGTCACAACATTGGGACTTCTCAATCATAGAACTGTAGAAATTTACTGCATCAGGGTGGCCATTTGGCCCACTTGGTCTGTGCAAGCTGAAAAAGAGTTGTCTAGCTTAATCCCATCCTGCAGCTTCCAGCACATGGTCTTGCAGATTCTGGCACATTACTGCACACACAAGTGCTTTTTAAATGCGGTGAGGATTTCAGCCTAGACCATCCTTTCAAGTGGTGAGTTCCAGATCCCCACTCCCCTCTGAGTGAAAGCATTTCTTCTCAATTCCTCTCTCATCTTCAACCAATTACTTTAAACCGATGCAACTGATTATTAACCTCTCTACTAAAGGTGGAATCTTCCGGTACCACCAGCTGCTGGAATTGTGGTGGGTGGGTGCATGTAATTTAGCAAGATATGTGTTTTCAGATAGTGGGATAAAACTTACCAAAAAATGGTTCCGACGAGAAAAAGGTGTGTTTCTCTCCAGAGGAACACGCCAGTTTTCTCTCCAGATCTTACCATACTCTGCCACAAAAAATCAGGTAGGCGTGTTTCACACCTTCATGTACTGGGCCGAGGCCTCAACACGGTGGCAAAGCCTGGCTGCTCTGAGATTGGGCACCATGTTTAAAGGGTGCCCCAATCAGACCAAAATCTATCCCCACCCCAACCACCACAGAGGTCTCAGGTGCTCCCACCCCCCCCCCCCCCCCACTCCCCCCCCCCCCCCCCCCCCCCCCCATCCCACCCACCCCAACCCCCCCCCCTGATTGGACAATGTTGGCAACACATTTGCATATATTAGCATATCATGCATGCTCATTAAAAGGCCACCTTGTTGGAATTAAGTTTGTTCTCCAAATTAAGTTCCTGACCAATGAGAATTTAGAATGCTCAGTTTTTATGACGGTGAAATAAGTAATGTGCAGCTAGCAAGCTTCAATTCTTCCTCGACTTTGAGGGCCGCCGATGTTGCTTTTGTCTTACTAGGGACCTCACAACTTCATTCATATTGAAGTTGTAATCAAGACTGCACATGGGACGCAGGCTAAGCAGAGAGGGGGGATGGGGAGGGTGGGTGAGAGTGTTCGGGGAAGTGGGGAGTGAGAGTGTCTTTGTGGGCAGGGTTGGTAATGTTGATGGTGGTGTCCTAGGGGTATGAACTCAAGGTAGGAGCAATAGGCGGCACAGTGGCACAGCGGTTAGCACTGCTGCCTTACAGCGCCAGGGACCCGGGTTTGATTCCTGGCTCGGGTCACTGTCTGTGCGGAGTCTGCACGTTCTTTCCGTGTCGGCGTGGGTTTCCTCCGGGTGCTCCGGTTTCCTCCCACAATCTGAAAGACGTGCTGGTTAGATGCATTGACCTGAACAAGTGTGGCAACCAGGGGAATTTCACAGTAACTTCATTGCAGTGTTAATGTAAGCCTTATTTGTGACTAATAAATAAAATAAAAAAGGAGGGAACAGTCCCAATCAGCAGAGGGAGTGGGATGTGGTAGGGTCACAGGTCCAGGGTGAGAGTTTGATAAGTGAAGGTCTTATCAGCAGAACTCTCAGAGATGAACTAGACGTGAGGGGCCAGGAGAAAGGTAAGGGGTGTCGGTTCTGAGAGAACAGAAGGCATGTAGAGGTGGCTCGTGATACGGTCCAGGGTAATGGGGGAATGTTCAAGGGCGACAGAGGAGAGAGAAATAGTGGTATTGGCCGGGTCAAGGGTGATAGCGGAAAGTTGGTGGGTTAAAGGGGGAGGGGAGAATGTGGTGGAGTGAGTCTATAATGGGAAGCACACCATTTTCCAAACCTGACCGTGGCATGCAGTTAGTGAGTCAGTGAGATCCCTTGGATTGGGAGGAGGGTCTTTTTAGGTGGGTGGAGTTCAAAGTTAGCATAAGTGGCCAACTAAAGGGACATCCTAATAATTATATAGCAACTGAATGTCACCCATGCTCAGTTGTGTTCTCTCTATGGTGAAGTCTGCATTTCGGCAAGTTTGTTCTTGACTCGTGGGTCTCAACATTGAGGTTCCAGTAAAGCGTGGAGCTGTTGTTTATCCTGTGCCATTTGTCATGAGTTGCAGTCAGAGGGAGGGAGGTGGACACCTTCAAGGGGTATGACTGGTGGTGGCAACCAACTTGCGATTCCAAATCTTCATCCTCCCAGGTGAATGGTCATGCATGACAAGGGTTCATGTCGTTAGTCTTTCTATGTTGCTAAGGGAATAAAGATTTGAGGGTAGTGGAGACAAGCAGAATAGTGTCAGAAGGAGACTTCTTGCACATGGCTCTCACCTGATCAAAGAGCAATGTGTCGATATGCATTCTTGTATGAATGGCAGGAACACCCTTCTGTGGTCCTCCAGTATATCCTTCACCCGGAAGGGGTGGGACTCAGATGCCATGCCTAGACGGAGGTGAATGGCTTAGAACTTGCCTGCTGCTTTTGAGATGGAGGGAAACCTGTAAGGGCTTGCTCACTTTAATGTATCACTTCAATTCATTCACACATCCACTGAGGCATTGATGATAAGAGGCTACCCTGCCTTGGTAATGACTCTCCTTCAGATGAGGAGAAGGAGGGCCCATCGCAAGATGGTACAGGGACAGAAGGAGAATGGGCCTGAGCAGCATAAGGCTTCTATTAGGTCAAGATGATGGTGAACATGGTCCACTACACTGGTGAACATTGGCCTGACCATAGGTGTACTGCAGGCAGTATTCTCGTCTAGAGATAAGCCAAAGGTGATGCTGGAGGAGCCTTCATATGTTCTAGATATGATTGCTCACATCTGTGTAATTCTCCTGTATGATCTGTGGCTGCAAGGGCTCTGGAGGAGTAATGCGGAGCTCCTAACCTGCATTGAGTGAATAACTGTCCAGGGATCCTTTAAATGAACCAGGATCATGGATCCCATGAAGTTACGGAAGGGCAGGTGACTTCCTGTCTGACTTGTCACAAGATTCACCAAGCTCCTTGTGGATAAATTATTAATGAGATGAACAGCGGAGGATCACACGTGTTCAGCTGTCCTGCTATCCAGTGGGAATTCTGCCACCAGAGTTAGTCTCCAGAAATGGAAGACTCCTCCCTCAGTGTAATAGCCTTTAGCTACCTTATGATTTTTTACACTTCAATTAAATTTCCCCTTAGCCTTCTCTGTTTCAAATAAAACAACCCCTCAATCTTTCCTCATAGCTAAACATTTCCAGTCATCCTATCTCACCCTGTACCCTGTCTGACACCCTCTTTGGGTATCCTGTCTGGTACCTTCTCTGGCACCCTCTGTGGTACCTTCTCTGATACCTTCTCTAGTATCCGCTCTGGCACCCTCTCCAGTACCCTTTCTATTATCCTCCTTCGTACTTGTAGTGTCTACCTATGCTTTCAGCTCATCTGCTGTGTTCACTAGACTTCTTGCATTGAAATATACACCATTAAACATCACTAAACTCTTTTGTTGTTTAATTAGAATCCCTACAGTGCAGAAGGAGGCCATTCAGCCCATCGAGTCTGCACCGACAACAATCCCACCTCGGCCCTATCCCCGTAACCCCACATCTTTACCCCGCTAATCCCCCTAACCGACGCATCCTGGGACACTAAGGGGCAACTTAGCATAGCCAATGCACCTAACCTGCACATCTTTGGATTGTGGGAGGAAACCAGAGCACCCGGAGGAAATCCACGCAAACACAGGGAGAATGTGCAAACTCCACACAGTCACCCAAACCAGGAATCCCAGACCCCTAGAGCTGTGATGCAGCAGTGCTAACCACAGTACCACTGTGCCCCAGCCTTTGTTTCATCTCACTTCAACACTTGCTTATTAAGTTTTCACCTTCGATTTCCAGCTTTGCCTTTATCCTTCTGAATTCACAGTCAAGTTTCCATCACCCGGCAAGTTTGTTTAAACTCCTCCACAGTATTAGCAAGTCTCTCTATGGTGATACTGGTCCCAGCCCTGCTGATGTATAAACCATCACCTCAGGCCAAATGACCTCAGGAATGTAAAGCCCTCTTTCCTCATGTATTAATTCACATTCTCCTCCTATTTCTGTACTCAACAGCATGTGATATTGGAAGAAGTCTGATGATTACAACCCTTGAGCTCCTGCTTATTAACTTATTTCCTAGCTTCCTAAAATCTGGCTGCAGGATCTCACCCCTTTTTCTACTTATGTCATTGGTACAAAATGGACCATGACCTTTAACTGTTCAGCCTCTCCCCTCGGAATCTTCTGTAGCTGCTCAGTGATGTCCTTGACCCTGGCATGAGGGAGGCAGCATATCATCCTAGATTCACCTCTGTGGCAATAAGAACACCCTTGACTATGGGATCCCTTATTTGATTTGATTTATTATTGTCACATGTCTACCTATGCTTTCAGCTCACCTGCTGTATTCACTAGACTTCTTGCATTGAAATATACACTGTTAAACATCACTAAACTCTTTTTTGTTGTTTAATTAGAATCCCTACAGTGCAGAAGGAGGCCATTCAGCCCATCGAGTCTGCACTGACAACAATCCCACCTCGGCCCTATCCCCGTAACCACACATATTTACCCCGCTAATCCCTCTAACTGACGCATCCTGGGACACTAAGGGGCAACTTAGCATAGCCAATGCACCTAACCTGTATACTGTGAAAAGTATTGTTTCTTGCACACTATACAGATAAAGCATACCATTCATAGAGAAGGAAAGGAGAGTGTGCAGAATGTACTGTTACAGTTTCTTTTCAAAATTTCCAAACATAAAGAAGATTGAGAAGGGGTGAATTGCCCCATGTGAAAATGTGTTCCGATATTTTTTTACCATCAAGCTTTATATAATGTAAATTGCGTATCATTGACTACTTGACTTGCTGCACCTTGTTAACATTTCTCTGCCACACGATTTTAAAAATGTTTTAACAACTAAAACTTCTGATTATATTCGCTATACATTAATACTTTTCCACGGCCTTTGCGCTCCTCAAGTCAAATCATGCTACTTCTTCAAGTCCTCCAGACAGGCCCTCTGAATCAAGCTCACATGTTAATGATATATTACCATGGTTGGCATTGAGACCATGCTCACATCAGAAGTAACATATTGCCATGATTAGCACCTTTTTAATATATGTGTGAGCTTTTGTCTTCCATCAAAAATATCTCAACATTTGTTCCCAACAGAGCTACTGTAAGTTTTGTTACTAAACTAGCATTTTCTCACTTGCTTTTATATTAATTTTAACAAAAGTGTGTACTCCACAGCTGTACCCTGTAGCAATAACCTTTCATAGAGATTGAGTGGTTGATTAACTGAGAGGCACTGAAGGATCATTATTGATTGCTTGTTTTTTGTTATTGTAAACAAATTTCATTCTTAGGAAATGCATTTCTTAAAGATCTACTTCTCCATAATTTGTTAACTGGGAAGTTATCATGATGATAAAAGAATAATTCTGATTTTGAGAAAAGAGGAAACTCTAATTCATGCTTATCATTTTGATTCCTAATTGGTTGCAAGTTGCTGGTCCCAACTGAACACTTGTTACAGCAAATTGTATGGAAAATAACTAATGAATGGGAATATATTACACCTCTCATTAAGGGATTGGATGATGTCTAAATTGTGAAGTGGAAGCTAAAACACTTTACAGATTGAAGCTTCGATCATGTTCAAGTCTTGACTGCTGTCTTTAGCATTATCTGTTAATTGTTCACTGCCTCCATCACTGATGCAGGGTGACAGCAGTGTGTACTATACACAGTATGCAATGCAGCAAATCTTATGAGAGCACCTTCTAAATCAGCGATGTCCACCCGCCAGAAGGTCATGGGCAGCAGATTAATGGGAACATCACCACCTGTAAGATCCCTCGCAAACCATACACCATCCAGACTTGGAATTATATTGCCATTAATTCACTATTGTTGGATGAAAATCCTGCAACTTCCTTCCTAAGAGCACTGTTAGGATGGACTGCTGCAGTTCAAGAAGATGACTTACCACCACCTTCTCAAGGGCATTAGGAGATGGGCAGCAAGTATTGCCAGCGATGCCCAAATCCCATGGAAGAATAAAGAAATTACTTGTGGACATATAAGTTGATACTGGTGGTGGGGTTCAAAGCTGTGAATTTATAATGTTTCACTTTATGAATCAATCTAAGACTGTGTCAGGATTGACTTCTGCTTTCCTCCTTCACCAACTACTGTATTCAATTGTGAAATATTCTCCCACAGAAAGCACTAGGTGCTAGCTCAATTAATAAATTAAATCTGGGAGAGGTAAATTTTTGTGAGTCAAGGGTATTAAAGAATACAGAGCAGAAAGAGGTAGATGGAGTTAGGAGCAGAACTGCTGTGAGTTCAGTGAATGGTGGAGCAGGCTCGAGGTTGGATGGCTTCCTTCTGTTCCAATGTTCATAGAGCCATTACGCCTACCTTAGGCTGTCTAGTTGGTCCCACCAGAGGCTGTTGAGTCATGCCTTTTTTATGTATATATTTTTTGATATTATACTGTGTGCTAGGTACTTCAACTATGCTTTGACAGTCCCCTATAATCATGCCACTCAGTTATTTTCTTACAAAGTAAGGTTATCATGCTGATAATACTTTAGTAAGACGATGGGACTAGACTTACAATGACAGTGGAATTGACCAGAAAACAGGGAGTAGGAGTAGGTTGAGACATTGCATCCCAGTCATTATGTTGTTAGAAATAACTGTGGAAAGACTCGGATCAGGACCAGCCTGTAAATGGAGATAGGATGAGAGCCAGCTACAAATTGCAAAGAGGGAACAAGATCAGGTTGCAAGTCAATTGAGGCTTTGGTCAACATGAAGAAAGGACACAAGATTAGGCTGATGTGCAGAAAAGAGTAACAGCACCTGAATCAAGCTCGGGAAGCATGAACTGAGACGTTGCTGACGTTTATTTACAAGGATTATCTTCGATTAAATGTGATTTTTAAACTAAGTAGCAATTACGTATTATAATTGAGAACTTGTCCAGAAACAACCATATCTGGTAATATGGGACAATAAAGGCTAGCAATGGAATAGTGGATAAATAGTGACCAGTCGTAGGAGAGGCAGGAGAACAGGCTCCAGCCGTGGGAGGGCTATTGCTGTTATACATGTTAGTCACGAAGAGGCAGGTTATTAGTTTTGTTTTTAAACACAAGTTTGACTTGTTGCTTAGCTACTGAAGCTAAGGATCAATATAATACTGACTATCTGTGATTTGGATGTCAAAATATTGACAAGTAGGAGTCAAAAACTCACCTCTCAGTTTATATATTTAAGAATTACATTTGATGTTTTTGAAGATTTTCCTTTTCTTCAGGAAATCAGTGTTTTTTTCTTTCAGAATAAATAAGCAGGCTGATTTGGGCTGCTGATATTTATTTCATCACATGTTCAGTTTGTATTTGTTATTCTGTTTGCTTAACATCATTAGTTACAGAAAGATAAATATTTTCATGGTGTCAGACTTTGTACTCCCAGAAACTGACTGGGTTACATACCGAGTGTTAAATACAAAACTGGAAATGATCCACTGAGGAAGCCACATGGTTTCTCAATGTGTTCACAGCTCTCTGGATTCAGAAATAATACTAAATTCAAAGTTAAATTGAATGAGGGAAATTCAGCTAATCCCAAAATATTGGTGCCAGGATCTCAATGCACCGTTAATCCACACCCATTCCTTCCAATGCCCTCTTTTTAGGATGAATGCTTTTATCCGTTTCGAACCGGGGAACCTTTCGCGTGTGAAGCAAACGTGATAACCACTACATTACAGAAACAAAGGGCCATTCCTTCCAATGCAGGCAGCATAAAAACTTCATGCCACTTGATGCTAATTTATGTGATTGCGGAGTGCACCCAGCACTGAGCATGTTTCATGTCTGAGCAGAGAGCACAAAATCATGGAAGTCTTAGCTACTTAAAACAAGCCTGCACCTCTTAAAGAGGAGGTCAATTTTGACTGAAACAGGAATTCATTGCACAAGTGACTTTGACTTGCGAATGACACAGGATTGCCATGGCAGAGAATAGGCTCCAGTGTTCTCATTGCAGTACTGGAGGCCTTGTTGCAAGAGATCAGCAGGAGGAAGGACCTCCTCTATCCAGACGGGCCAGAAGGCCATACAAAGGTAAAGAAGGCAATGGGTGCAGATAGCCACGCAGGTGAATATCAGCAGTGTAGACCTGAGCACTATGAATGCAGCACTGCCAATAGTTCAATACCTCACACAAATGGTCACGTTAGTGAATGCAGACACTGCTTAAATCACCACAAGCCCATCACTCACTCATCAACAATCTCTACTCGTGACCAGTGACTCATCACGTGTAGATCTTCATATCAGGCCTCATATCTAACATTCATATTTTACACTGGACCCTCACAATTAACAGTGCCGCAAGCCTCACATCCACGTTTTATAGATTTCTCACACTGCCAGATATACAACCATGACAGCCACATCCCCTAAACAAGTTGCACCATACTTACTAACACAAATGCCTCTCGCAACACAAGGTGGAACATAACCAGGAGCACTTTAGAAAGGGCATTAGCGAGGGTGAAGAAAAGTTTCACAAAGATGGTTCCAGGGATGAGGAATTTCAGGAAAGTAGATCTATTGGATAAGCTGGGACAGTTCTCCTTGGTGAAGGGAAGGTTGAAAGAAGATTTGTCAGAGGTATTGAAAATCATGAAGGGTCTGAACAGAGTAAATTGGGAAAAACTTCCCATTGGTGGTAGGATCAAAAACAAGAGGGCACAAACGTGGTTCAGATTTAAGTGTGGTGGTTGCAGGTTCAGTTGAAACCTTCAAAAGGGAATTAGATCATTATCTGAAAAGGTAAAGTATGCAGGGAAAAGGCAAAGAGTGGCACTCAGTGAACTGCTCCTGTAGAATCTATACAGACACAATGGGCCAATTGACTTCCTGTGAGATAACCATTCTATGGTTCTAGCAGTAACTAGTCAGTGAAGGACAGCTACGCTGCATGTCCTTACCCTGATAGAGGAGACTGGGTTTGCCATCATTGGGGCAGCCATGACTGAGGCTGATGCCAGTGACAGAGCTGAGAGATGACAATATAATCTGCCTTGATCCTACTCATATATCTTCATATAGTTTCTTCTGAGTCTCGAGCTGTTCATGGTGGAAGCATTCACTATTGCTTTCCCCCTCCCCGCACAGCATGCCTTCCCTTGTGTATTTCACCTTTCACATATCCTAGAACTGACACCTCAGTAGAGGTGTCAGTAGAGGTGTACTGACATCGTACACCTCTACAAGAGGAAGGGCAATCGGCAAGTATGCGACAACCATCGAGGAATCTCGCTGCTCTCCATTGCAGGAAAAGCCCTCGCAAGAGTCCTGCTAAATCGTCTGGTCACTCATCTGGAGCTGGGCCTGCTTCCAGAGTCACAGTGTGGCTTCCACAAAGGGACTATTGACATGATTTTTGCCGCGCGCCAACTTCAGGAGAAGTGTCAAGAGCAGAATCACGAGCTCTACACAATCTTTATTGACCTCGCGAAAGCCTTCGACACTGTCAGCCGACAAGGCCTGTGGAGGATCATGTCAAAGTTCGGCTGCCCCCCCAAATTCATTCAGATGATACGACAATTCCATGATGGCCAGAGTACTGGATGGCGGAGAATCCTCTGAGGCATTCCCAGTCACCAATGGTGTCCAACAGGGCTGTGTGCTCGCACCCACACTGTTCAGCATGATGTTTACTGCCATGCTGAATGATGCCTTCCAGGACAGTGTTGCTGGAATCAGCCTTAATTATAGAGTGGAAGGGAAGCTCTTCAACTTGAGGAGACTTCAAGCTATTACCAAAGTGAAGGAGACTGTTCTGAGAGACTTCCTCTTTGCCGATGACTGCGCCCTGTATACTGGCTCAGAGCCAGAGGTGCAAGTCGGTATGGACAAATTTTCCACGGCTTGTGACAACTTTGGACTCACCATCAACATTAAAAAGACCGAAGTCATGCACCAGCCTGCTTCTCATACACCGTACACAGAACCATAATCACAATCAAAGGGCAGAAACTACAGGCAGTGGACCAGTTCACTTATCTTGGCAGTACCCTCTCCCAAGCAGTGACTATTGATACAGAAGTTAACTGCAGAATAGCAAAGGCAAGTTCTGCGTTCTGTAGACTGCGTTCCACTGTATGGGAACGTCGAGGAATCAGCCCAGCAACAAAACTGAAGGTCTACAGCGCCGTGGTACTCACTACCCTCCTGTATGCCTGTGAAACGTGGACTGTGTATCGAAGGCATGCAAGACAGCTCAATCATTTCCACATGACTTGTCTTCGCAGAATATTACGCATCAGATGGCAAGACAAAGTATCAGACACTGAAGTTCTCTCTAGAGCAAGTCTACCATCAGTCCACACACTGCTGATGAGAGCACAGACCCGGTGGGCAGGTCATGTCATCCGTATGCCGGACGAGGGCATACCCAAGCAGCTCCTTTTTGGGGAACTCTCTGCTGGAAGATGCTCGCATGGAGGGCAGAAGAAACGTTACAAAGACACACTCGAGGCCTCCCTGAAGTCGCTTGACATAGACACGACCACCTGGGAAACGCTGGCACAAAACCGCCCTACCTGGCGCTGCCTCATCCACAAGGGCTGTCAAGCTTATGAAGCAAGGTGCAATGCTGAAGCACAACGTAAGCACAAGCTGCGCAAGTCCAGAGCCACCAGTGCAACAACTACAGCACCTACACAAGTTTGCCCAATATGTGCCAGGACATTCCGTGCCTGAATTGGCCTGATCAGTCATCTTCGGACACACCGCATCCAGCCTCATAATGACTAATGGTGTCGAGGTCCTCATCGACGACGATGGACGAACATCACCCTAGAACTGACACTTGCACGAGCAAATGTGTAGGAGCATGGAGTCAAAGAGGAAGAGGAATTTAATGGAGTGTGTTGTACAAGGAAAGGCTGATTGGTAAGCACACAGAAATGCTTAGTGCTTTGATCAACTCTGTGAGAACA
Source organism: Mustelus asterias (assembly GCF_964213995.1). Classification (NCBI taxonomy): domain Eukaryota; kingdom Metazoa; phylum Chordata; class Chondrichthyes; order Carcharhiniformes; family Triakidae; genus Mustelus; species Mustelus asterias. Next base: position 54,705,870 of record NC_135814.1, read on the forward strand.
CTTGGAAACCCAACCTTAATGTAGAGTCTGCTGCCTATGTTTCAGCATTCATTGTAGGGGCTTCAAAGGGGCTTCCTCGTACTACTCTGCTAGGATTGCTGAGGCACCACCTCATAGTGGGTTATAGTGGTTCCATGGATCATGTGGCAGCTGTCCTCTCTCAGGATGACAGCAATCATCTTTCCACTTCTGCAAGCTAGCCCAGGCTGCTGCTCCTCATGCCAAGGTGGTGCAGCTGAGGCTGAACCTTGAGACTTAAGGTCATCCACAAGGCCACCTGCAGGCTCTTCGACTAACAGTCAGTTGCCTTCCACCATTCATGCTGTAGTCACTGGGGTAGTAACTGTACAGGAGAATGATTTACCAGTGACATTGTCATACATCACACCAAGGATTTATCTCAAACGCTTCTCTGTATCTGCACAGTGAGAAGTCTCATGAAGCAATTTCACCACTGTTTATTTCTTCCATTCCTATGGGACATGGCTGGTCTCTGCTTTTTATCTCCCTGATATCACACTTGAAATCAGAGCTGTGAAGAGCTTTGGAAATGATCCATGTTTTAATGGTCAGCAGTGTCAACATTCTTGTGTGTCCTACCTTAATACCAACAGTGTGTTAATATGCACAGCATATGCAGTTCATATACCTGTACCCTCCAGTTAAACAGTTGGAGACTTTAGCTTATGCACTGCTACTTCAACCCAGATTTATGTCCCACTTATTAGAGTAATTATAACACAGTAATTCACTGCATCATTCAGCTTTTGAATTTAATGTAGTGGTTAAGATTTTCAGCAATCTTCAGTCTTACAGAAGAATGACTGAGAAGCACTTGTTATGATTCATATTTTACAGCAATTTACAATATGTATTCAGGTTATGCTTCAGTAGAATCATCAAAATGCTCACTAGTAAACTGTTTCACATCACATTAAGGCGAATTCTGGTTAAAAGACAAAATAGCAATATCCTGAAAATGGCAGCATTTTTACACTGACTGTAGTGGGTGAGTTTTAGAGAAAATGGTCTGTTGGCCCTAAGAAGGAAAAACACAGTGGGATTTTCCACCCCCACCTCCCGCGGTGTATTTTGTGATAGCGGAGTGGCCCAGCATTGTCCAGCGGGGAGATCTTCAAGTCCTGCCGCTGCACTCGCCGCTGCTGGGGAACCTGCAGTGTGGGAGGGGGAGGGATTGCTTTCAATGGGACCGGGCAGAAAACCCTGCCCACAATGTCACTGATGTATTATGTACTTTGCAGATTTCCAGCAAAGAAACAAAGATCTGCACTTATTTTGTATTCTATTTGGCCCAAACCAACATGAGTTTGAGGCTTAAAAGCAGCATATTAGCAATTTTGTCAAGCATATTTTGTAGTAAAACTAACTTCTATTGGATTGCTGTAGCAATGTAGCACCATTGGAAGGTGCTGTAGTTTTTGGGATTTGGGACTTTTTGACACATATCTTTGTGGATACTGTTGAGATGCTTCATTAAAAAATAAGGATAACTGGTATTTAAGTACCAGAATTATGACTTGCAGTGCCATTGCACACAAGAAGTGATTAACAACAACTAAGTCGGCTGGGAGCATTTTGGAGCGTGAAGACTGTAGAAAATTTGAGGAGTGCTTGCTGGTGTGAGAGAAGAGATTTTAAAGGAACTTTGTTGCCCAGACCTGCCATGAAGGGTCTGTGAGACCGCAGTAAGAAAGTCAGAGAATCAGAAACGGGATTGCCAATAGACAGTCTCATGTTTGAAATTCTAATTGGAAAAAGAAACAGGGATAGTACAGGGTGAAGGAAAGAGAGTGGGGCAGCATATAAAGAGGATGGACTTCTTAAGATATCATCCCCTTATTTAAAGAATTTACAGGACACCGATATGAAAATTTCACTGAGGAGATGTGGATTAGAAAAGTGCAACATGTGGGGAGGTGGGTGGGTGGGTGGAGAGGACATGCCAGCTATTCGATAAAGAGATGGTCTACCAGACAACGCTATACAGAGCTGTGAAGGTGAGTAGTCTGTGCTAAATTTGTACAGCCTAACCTAAGTTCAAGGAGCCAAGAAGGGTTCACCCAGCCTGCAATTTGAACGGTGTTTGAAGCCTAACCTGAACTAGCAAATGTTTTGTGCTCCATGGGTTAAATGCTAATACAGTTCACTTTATAGCATATGGATTTTCTTGAGTGCAGCTGAACAATTATTTGAGCACCAGCCTTGACAATAATGGTAGCATACATCAATGTTTGTCATTTGAATAATTCCGCTGTAAGCAAAATAACAGGCTTAGATGGAGATAATGGCAAATGCTCTGCGAATTAAAATATACTGTCATCCACTAAATTATTTATCATTTGAATTGCATTACCCTTAGGCTTGCCATTTTCTGTACAGATTCATAACTACTTTTAATGCTATTTTATTGCTATTCAGCTCAATATTGATATGGACAGAGTTTTACTAATGAGCTGTATCTTCAGATTTTACATCCATTTATGTTGGTTAATTGCAAGTAGAATGAATGACTTTCTAAAATGATTACATAGAAACTAGAGGCAGGAGTAGGCCATTCGGCCCTTTGAGCCTGCTCCGCCATTCATTATGATCATGGCTGATCACTGAATTCAATATCCTAATTCCCCCCCTTTCCCCCATATCCCTTGATCCCTTTAGCCCCAAGATCTATATCTAATTTCTTCATGAACTTTTTTTTTAATTTTTAAATTTAACCACGACTTTTTAATAAACAAAAACGGAATATTGAATTCCAATCAGCAAGTTTTAGCTACTAAATTAAAACAGCTTTTTTATTTGGAAAATGCTCTAGCCACGTGTTAATATATTGTAACTCACTGTTTTGCATATTTCTATAACTTTATGGAATGTTTATTTTTGAATTTGAGGTTTTCTGTTTTTAATGGAATTGTTTTCTGTCATCTTTACTTGAGTCCCTCTATATCCCACATCATTCCTAATGCAAAGGATGAGTTAATGCCCAACTCCTCGGCCTAAAAGGTGAGTTAGCTAGATGGGTGGAGAACTGGCTTAGCCATAGAAGACAGAGGGTAGCAGTGGACGGGTCTTTTTCCGATTGGAGGTCTGTGATTAGTGGTGTTCCGCAGGATTCTGTACTGGGACCTCTGCTGTTTGTGATATATATAAATGATTTGGAGGAAGATGTAACTGGTGTGATCAGTAAGTTTGCGGATGACACAAAGATTGCTGGAGTTGCGGATAGTGATGAACATTGTCAGAGAATACAGCAGGATATAGATAGGCTGGAACATTGGGCGGAGAAATGGCAGATGGAATTTAATCCAGATAAATGTGAAGTGATGCATTTCAGTAGATCTAATGTAAGGGGGAGCTATACAATAAATGGAGTATAGACACACAGAGGGACCTACCTGGGTGTACAAGTCCACAGATCCTTAAAGGTGGCAGCACAGGTGGAGAGGGTGGTGAAGAAGGCATATGACATGCTTGTCTTTATTGGATGGGGCATAGAATATAAAAGTTGGCATATGATGTTGCAGCAGTATAGAACGATGGTTAGGCCACATTTGGAATACTGTGTCCAGTTCTGGTCGCCACACTACCAGAAGGACGTGGAGGCTTTGGAGAGAGTACAGAAAAGGTTTACCAGGATGTTGCCTGGTATGGAGGGTCTTAGCTATGAGGAGAGATTGGGTAAACTGGGGTTGTTCTCCCTGGAAAGACGGAGGATGAGGGGCGACCTAATAGAGGTGTATAAAATTATGAAGGGCATAGATAGGGTGAACAGTGGGAAGCTTTTTCCCAGGTCGGAGGTGACGAACACAAGGGGTCACGGGTTCAAGGTGAGGGGGGCAAGGTTCAACACAGATGTCAGGGGGACGTATTTTACACAGAGGGTGGTGGGGGCCTGGAATGCACTGCCAAGCAAGGTGATTGAGGCGGACACGCTGGAATTGTTTAAGACTTATCTAGATAGCCACATGAACAGACTGGGAATAGAGGGATACAAAAGAATGGTCTAGTGGGCACATGAGCGGTGCAGGCTTGGAGGGCCAAAGGGCCTGTTCCTGTGCTGTATTGTTCTTTGTTCACCCACTTGCTACAATCTCTGTGGAGAAACTGTAAACCAAAATAACCAAATTTACTGAATAACTCACAAATGATGAAATTACCAACAAGATTTCATGTTTTGTAACTTTTACTTTAACAGGGATCATGCATGGGAAGAGGGCATTGAAGCAAGCAGGGTTGGCAGTTATAACAGTTATAACAGCAGTGGTTCTTGCTGAAACTATGTGTTGAGCATCAGTTCATAACCACCAACACAGTCTTCCACCTGCTTATTGCAACAAGACATTTTGAATTCGCCCTGTTCTATGCAGTGGCATCTAATTGGCCATGTCATCATCAAGTAGAAGGAATGCTGAACTGATCACTGTCTTAGCATTTCAAAGTTAAACATCAAGATCTTTCCCCCTTGTCTCTCCCAGGCCTTGGATGTCCTGAAGGGTCTCAATGTCTCAAGGTCCAAACAGACAGTCGTGAAGGAATCTCTCTCTGAGAAACTCGAGAGTCCTCTGTGCGCAGTTAAAATAGACATTCACTACATTGAGGATGACTGGGTGGCGACCTTCAGGGATATAGTGTACTCCACTGTTGTGGAAGTCATTGGGCCTACCATTTCGCAAATATCAAGAATGGCTCTTTGAAAACAATGAAGTATTGTCGAAACTACTGGATGAGGAGCATTGCTGCAGGGTTTATCTTAATGTATGTCCTCACTATTCAAGCACAATACCTATCAAAACATCTGCAGCACTGCCCAAGCTGAAAGAGATATAAGGTACTTGGCTGAATCACAAAGCAAATGAACTTCAATTATATGCAGACCACAAAGACTGGAAGAGATTCTATGATGCTCTGAAATCTGTCTATGGGCCCCAGTCTGCTGATTCATCATTAATCCTCAATGCCGATGGGTCAACAGTACTAAAAAAAAGTCCAAATTCTAGAAAGGTGGGCAGAGCAGCTTAACTACAGCCTCAATTCGCCTTCACAATCAATGAAGAAGCAGTCAACAGGCTGCCATTGGTCACCGTCAACTGTATTATCCTCCCATGCTGTTAAAAACAAAAAACACAATCAAACTCCTGTCTAACGGCAAAGCTCCAGGAGTTGCTGCTATCCAGCTGAGGTCCACAAGGTTGGAGTTCAATGCCTGGTCAAGAAACCCTCTGAACTCCTTCAGTCTATGTGGGAACAGAACATTGACCTCCTGTTCAAGTCAATCTTGCAACAATCATAGAGGAATCTCACTCCTTTCCATCACTAGCAATACCTTCAAATCCTTTTGAACTGCTTTATGCAACATCTTGACCAGGATTTACTGCCAGAGAGTCAGTGTGGTTTCAGGAAAGGTCGAGGACGCACTGGTATGGTATTTGCATTCAGACAGCTCCTGACAAAAATGCCAAGAACAGAACATGGACCTCTCCACCACATTTGTTGACCTGACTAAAGCCTTTGACACAGCTATGAGAGCCTTTGGAAGATAATGGAGAAATTCAGCTGCCTTGAGAAATTCATCTCAATGGTTTAATAGTTCCATATCAGCTTGCCCACGCATATGCTAGATGATGGTGAGTCTTCTGACCCACTCCCAGTTACTAATGGAGTTATACAGGGCTATGTGTGAGCACCAATCCTCTTCAGCATGGTTTTCTATCTCTGCTCTCAGCACCTTCCATGATGGTGATCCTGCCATCAAAATTGGATATTGCCTGGACAGGAAGCTACTCAATCTGAGGTGACTCCATGCAACGTCCAAGGTCTCCAATTACATACTTTATAATCTCCTGGTTGCCCATGGTAGGGCACTTGCTACCTGTTTAGAGCTGGACTTGCCACGTGGCATAATGTTCTCCAATGCAAGTGACAATTTCAGCCTCAAGATCATCACAAAGAAAACTAAAATAATATACCAGCCTGCTCAAAGAAAGCTCTAGATTGAGCCCAAGGTTTCAGACCATGACCAGAATGTGTCTGCAGTGGATAAGTTCAGTTATCTTGGCAGCACACCTTAGGTCTCTACATTGACAACGAAACACATTTGAAAATTACCAAAGCAATTGTAGCCTTTGGTGGATTTCGATCGTCAGTCTGGGAATGAAGAGTAGTAAGTCTGCCGACCAAACAGATGGTTGAGAGAATGATGGTCCTACCCACTCTGCTCTACACATACAAGACTTGGATTGTGTACCAGCACCATGCCAAGAAGCTTAACCACTTACACTGAGCTGCCTTCAAAACCTTCTGAAGATGAGATGGCAGGACAAAATAACAAACACTGAGGTGTTCACCTGAACTGGCATGCCAAGCATCCAATGATATTGAGAAAGTCACAACTGAGTTGGGCTGGTCATGTAGTCAGAATGCCTAACAGTCGCTTACCAAAGTGAATCTTTATTGGAGAGCTTGAGTCTGGGATGTACTGTCATGGCCATCAAAAGAAGAGCTACAAGGACACTTTGAAGGCTTCGCTGAGGAGTTTTGATATTGTTCAGGGAGAAGCTCGCCAAGAATCGCTGCAGCTGATACAACCAAATTCAAAAATGAGGCCTTCTTCAAAAGCAAGCACATATTGGAGACAGAAAGAGAACGTAAGGGAGGAAATCCTAAACCAGCAACTCATCCAGAACTCAGTCATATGTGATACTCCAGCCTATTTGCAGCAGAACCTTCTGGACACAGATTGGCCTTGGCAGTCACCTACTCATATCCCAGAACCCCTGTCAAACACCCCAGATGATGAACATGGTCACCTTTGCCTTGGAGTATTTGGTTGATCTGTGTAATCCTTTCATGTTTTCAATGATTAGATTTCCATTAACTTGACCACGTGTGTAATGTTAAAAGCAAAGTATTGATTTTTCCTTTGTTTATTGAGTTTTAAACTTGACCTTCGTCTCTCCCCCCCCACTATTATCTTAAAATCAATGTCCTTGGAAAAGATGTGATTCGTAAATTTCAGTCAAATTCAATCATATAATCAGATTCAGGATATTTTGATTAGGCTTTGCAAGTTTGCAAACATATGTCAAAATATATGTTGCTGCATAATAATGGTTCTGTTGGAGGTACTTTACATAGTTATTTCATTGAACCAATCCGGAGCACTGATAATGTAATGATCGTAATTAGCATTATGAAGATAGACAAATAAGGCCCAAGTTAGTCTGTTTGTACAGGGGTGGCATCACAAGTGGAGTTATGTACTGTTCTATTTATGTAATAGATCATAGAACCATAGAAATCATAGAAATCCTACAGTGCAGAAGGAAGCCATTCGGCCCATCGAGTCTGCACCGACAACAATCCCACCTCAGCCCCTATCGCAACGTCCCCATACATTTGCCCCATTAATCCCTCTAACCTACCCATTCCGGGACACTAAGGGTCAATTTAACCTGGCCAATCAACCTAACCCGCACATTTTTGGACTGTGGGAGGAAACCGGAGCACCCGGAGGAAATCCACGCAGACACCCAAACCAGGAATCAAACCCAGGTCCCTGGAGCTGTGAGGCAGCAGTGCTAACCACTGTGCCACCGTGCCACCCAAGTCTCATCTTTTGAGATTTTTTGTTCTGGTTCTGTGAGGCACCTGCTTTGTTCTCTTGATAAAAACTACAGCTTGTATTTAAACTGAATATTTTGTGTAATGAAACATCCATGGGACACGGGAGCATTATCAAAGAAAAGGTGGTTGTCAAATACTTACTGGTACTTAAGATTGTAGTTAGTGGCCAGTGAGTAAAGGAAATAAAGAACAGGGCAGGATAACAACCACATAACATTCTACTTCTTGGGAAAAAATAAAATTAAAAAGGAGATATGAAGCAGAAGTATGAAGTTAAGTAAAATAGATGAATAAGTAATTTCGGAACATTGAACAGAGAATAGCAGAAACAACGTGGGAGAAAGAGTGCATACTGGGTTACAATGTTTATTTTCTGGATCATGTTTATATCCCCCGAGAGACTACAGGCATTATTAAAATTAATTCTTATTCAGCACTAATGCACTTTATGGAGAAGTTCAAATGTTCTATTTAGGTAAATGTTTTCTATGCAACATTGGAACATTTTATCTTATGAATTTAAAAGAATTGATTAATTAACCATCAGAGAAAGCTGTGCAAATGAATGATTCACAAAGGCAAGAATGATTTCTGAATTTATTGCATGTTATTCAACATTATTCTTTTAATAGGTCAACAATAAAGCTCGGTCCTTTATTCTCCTGCGTGACTTGAAACAACTCATTAATCAGCCAGTGCAATTCTCAATAACTCAGACAACTCTCCAAACCTTTCCTTATTACACTACCTCCGAGTTTTCCCTGGATGTTCCAGTTTCCTCCCACAGTCCAAAGATGTGCAGATTAGGTGGATTGGACATGGTAAATGCATGGACTTACGGGGATAGGACAGAGCAGAGGCCCTCAGTGGAATGCTCTTTCTGAGAGTTGGTGCAGACTCGATAGGTCGAATTTGCATTATGGGGATTCTGGGATTCTATGATGATACCTCTGTTTTAACTCATGAATACTCCTGACCTAACTCAGGTCTATTTTTGAAGAACACCTTCAGTAAATTACTCTAAATTGTTACTCAGCCAACTGGGTTGTTTTCCACAAATGATTTGCTGTCTTTCAAATTGCTATTGTAATTCTTCTGACTCTTTGTGGTGATTGTCCCTTTAAGGGCAACACGGCAGAGTAAAGGTCACTGGCCTGGGGGACCAATGGGGGCTCAGAGTAGGCAATCACACTAGGGTATGATGTGTATGATCAATATAGGGTGGAACTTTCACAAAACAATTGTAAGTGTAAAACGGGTGAGAAAATGGAAGGTTTGCAGCCCCAACCGATAGCGTCCCATCCCCTCAGGCCCCACTCTCAACAGGCCCTGCCCCCTCTGGTCCTGTCCCGTTGCCAGGGTGCCAAGTTGATGCTGCCACGGTGCCAGGCTGGCACTGTTCTATGGGTATCACCCGGAGGCTTCAATGGCTTCTGATAACACCGGCGAGGTCATCACATCTGGTACCCCCATTGGTGGGGATCATCTGGATCCTCACCAGTGAGGACCTCGACCAGTGAGGGGGCTAAGGTGAGTCCAGACGATTGCGTTCCGTTCTCGTTAATGACATGCTAACTTAGGAGCGCAGAGTCAGGAAAAGTCCCTAAATTATCAGGTGGGTGGGGGGTAGAGTGTTGAACGGCCCCCAGAAATAGTTAGAAGACAGCCACAGGTGCAGCAATGTGCAGATGTGGGCTGTGTCTGTTTTTACCTACATTTTTGTCGATTCCTACCTCCTCTGAAGGGCACATTACCTTTCAACCCTGTGTGTCATCAGCATATTGGAGGAGGTGGATTTGGGAACATTTTAACACTTAAATAATTTATTTAAATTAGAGTCTTGTGCTTCATGCAGAACTCATTTCCAATCTTTGATTACAGCAGAATTCCTTTTTAAAAAATTATCTCAAATGCTGTGAGCATCACTGACAAGGTCAACATTTATTGCCCATCCCTAATTGCCCTAGAGAAGGGGATGGTGAGCTGTCTTCTTGAACCGCTGCACTCCATGTGCTGCTGGGAATGGAGCTCATGTATACTCTTGAGGAATAGTAAAGGAACAGTGATATACTTCCTAGTCAGAATGGTCTATGGCTTGGAGCGGAATGCATAGGTTGCGGTATTCCCATGCATTAGTTGCCTTGTACTTCTAGGTGGTAAGAGTTTGCAGGTTTGGAAGTTTCTGTCAAAAGATGCTTGGCAAGTTGCTGCAGTGCATCTTGTACATATTGCTGCTACTATGCACCAATGGTGAAGGGACTGATTGTAAAAAGGTGATGGATGAGATGAATGGCTTCCAGTAACCTCAACCATCTTTCTTTGTGCTGGGTATGACTGCAACTAGTGGAATGTTTGCCCCTGCTGGGGCATTGCTGGCGCTCCCTGATGCCAGAGTCAAATGCAAACTTGATTTTAAGGGCAGTCATTTTCAACTCACCTCTTGAATTCAGCTCTTTTGTCCATGTTTAGATGTAATGAGGTCAGAAGCCCAGTGGCTCTGGCAAACACAGTGCACAAGCACAGCAATAACTTGCTCACCATTGGTGAGCAATCAATGGTGGAGGAACTGAATGTTAAAAGGAGCATTGGTGAGCAAGTTATTGCTGTGTTTGTGCTGTTTGATGGCACTATCAACACCTCCCAACACTTTGCTGATGATTAAGACTAGATTAGTAATTGGCCAGACTGGATTTGTCCTGCACTTTGTGGACAGAACTTACCTGGGTGATATCCTAATTGTTAGGCAGTGTTTTAGTTATACTGGAACAGCTTGGCTAGGGGTGCGGCTAACTCTCGAGCACAAGTCTTCAGTCCTACAGCCAAGATGTTGTCAGAGCCAATGGCATTTGCTGTATTTAATGTCTTCAGCCATTTCTTGATCTCACATGGAGTGAATCGAATTGGCTGAAGACTGGCATCTGCGATGTTGGGGACTTCTGGAGGAGGCCGAGATAAATCATCCACTAAACATATCTGACTGAAGATGGTACAAATGCTTCAGCCTGGTCTTTAGTACTCAAGGTGGGCTCCCACATCATTGAGGGTGGGATATTTGTGGAGCCTCCTCCTCTTGTTCGTTGTTTAATTGTCCACCACCATTCATGATTGAATGTGACAGGACTAAAGAGCTTTGATCTGATCTGTTGGCTCTGTCTGTTGCATTCTTCTGTTTAGCATTGATGTAGGCCTGTATTACAAATTCACCAGGTTGGCATCTCATTTTTAGATATGCTCTGTGCTGCTGTTGGCAGGCTCTCCTGCATTTCTCACCGAACCGGTGTTGATACCTGGCCAGGATTTGCCAGGCCATGAGGTTACAGATTGTGGTTGAATACAGTTTTGCTGCTGCTTTTGGCTCACAATGTTTGAGCTGCTGTATGTGTTCTAAACCTATCCCATTCAGCACATTAGTAGTGCCACAGAACATAATGGATGGTATGCTGGGTATGAAGACAGGAATTTGTACAGTTGTCACTCCTACCAATACTATCATGAACAATAGCATCTGTGACAGGGAGATTGGCGATGTGCAATCTCCTAGGTAGGCTTTTCCCTCCACTCATCACCAGGCTCTGGCAGATAGGTCCTTCAGGACTCAGCCAGCTTGGGCTGTAGTGACGCTACTGAAGCACTCTTAATGAGGGACATTTTCGAATTTAGTGATTCTTCCAAGTGGCGTTCAACATGGAGGAGTACTGATTCATCAGCAGAGGGGGGTCTGTAGGTGATAATCAGCAGGAGATTTCCTTTTAACATTCAGTTTCTCCACCATTGATGCATAGTGGCAGCAATGTGTACAAGATGCACTGCAGCAACTCGCCAGGCATCCTTTGACAGGAACTTCCAAACCTGCAAACTCCCAACACAACTGATGCATGGGAATACTGCAACTGCACGTTCCCCTCCAACCCACAGACCATTCTGACTCGGAACGATATCACCATTCCTTTACAGTTGCTGGATAGCTCCTGATTTGACCTGATGTCATGGTGCCATAAATCAATGCCAAGGCATCCCTCCCAATAGTATACTGCTACCTCAGGTGGATTTGTCCTGCTGATAGTACAGGACACAACCAGAGAATGGTGATGTAAGTGTCTGGAACATTGGATGATTTGGTTATATCAGGCTGATGGTTGACTTATCTGTGGAACAACTCTATCAATTTTGACACTGATCCCCAGATGTTAGAAAAGAGGACCTTCCAGTGTTGACTGGATGGGGTATGCTGTTGTCGTTACCAGTGCCTAGATCGAATCTGGGTGGTTTTATTCCTTTTTGACTTTTTTGAAGCAGTTTGGTTTCATTGAGTGGATGCTAGGCTGTTTCAAAGGGCAATTGTATGGGTCTGGAGTCAAAATGTAAAATGACAGATTACTTTCCCTAAATGATATTGTTAATGCAACAATCTGAAAGTTTCATGGTCACATTTACTGAGGCTAGCATTTAATTTCATGTTGAACTCACACAGTGGAATCTTGATGCTATTGGCAGAAATGCCCCAATTCTGAACCAAATGTTTAAGTTTATTTATTTGTGTCACAAGTAGGCTTACATTAACACTGCAATGAAGTTACTGTGAAAATTCTCTAGTCACCACACTCCGGCGCCTGTTCGGGAACACTGAGGGAGAATTTAGCATGGTCAATCTACCTAACCAGCATGTCTTTTGGACTGTGGGAGGAAACCAGAGCACCTGGAGGAAACCCATGCAGACACAGGGAGAACGTGCAGAGTCCGCACAGACTGTGGCCCAAGCCGAGAATTGAACCCGGGTCCCTGGCGCTGTGAGGCAGCAGTGCGAACCACTGTGCCACCGTCCAGAATGTTGAAGCAAGTGGAGAAAATGCAGGTCTGTGTCAGCTGCTGGTGACACTATTTCTCTCTGCTGATCATTGACGATAATCCCACTGTAACCACAGCTACTGATCCCCATCCAGCTGTTGACATGCTCCCCAAGGCCGGCAATCTCTCCTGATGTCAGATTTCTGAACAAGCCCACCTGCACCCAGGTCTCTGAAGCATGCCTCATGGCCCAATCTTGCCGGATGCACACTGGTTTATGTTAATTTGATCTATCAGAAACTTCTCAGACCTCTCCATTGTGGCATAAGAATTGTACCTTGCAGCCTCAAAGTTGGGCACTCTGGAATATGTTGTGAATGTGTATAACCTACAGCTTAACTTACAAAGCAGTGGCATGGTGGTTAGCACTGCTGCCTCATGGCGCCAGGGACCTGGGTTTGATTCCCGGCTTGGGTCAGTGCCTGTATGGAGTTTGCACGTTCTCCCCATATCTGCATGGTTTTACTCCAGGTGCTCCCACAGTCCAAAGATGTGCAGGTTAGGTGAATTGGCCATGCTAAATTGCCCCTTTTGTGTCCCAAGATGTATAGGTTAGGGGGAATAGCAGGGTAAATGTGTGGGGTTATGATACAGTGGGGAGGGGTGGGCCTGAGTTTGATGCTCTGTTCGAGAGTCGATGGGCGAATGGCCTTCATCTGCACTGTAGGGATTCAATGATTCTATGAAAATTATATTGAAACAAGATTAGTGATACCAGGCTTAAATTTATTAATTTTAGATTTAATATTAGTACTGTGGCCAGAGACAAAAGCAATAAAAAGATTTTATAATAATCAGTAGACACCAAAGGTGGGATTTTCCGGCTGCGCTCGCTCCAAGACCGGAAAATCCTGCCCGAGGTCAACGGACCTTTGCATGGTCCGTGTCCCACTTGCTACGATTCCCGTGGCAGGTGGAATGGGAAAATTCCGCACATAGTCATTTGTGCTTTATGCTAATGAATGGAAAGACAATTTGTTAAAATCTTTATCAGGTTCTTTGAAAAATGATTATTGATGGAAACGACTTTTATATTTCTAATTTATTCACTGATCAGCTATCCAGGTAAAGACTGTCTAACAGTACAAGTGATTTATTTTTCCCAGACCTGCTGAGCGTTCCAGTGAAGATGTTGATATTATATTTACCCGGCTAAAAGGAGTGAAGGCGTTTGAGAAATTTCATCCCAACCTCTTGTACCAGATCTGCTTGTGTGGGTACTATGAAAATCTGGAGAAAGGTGTGACATGTAAGTTAATTCACTGATATCATTATGACTGTATTTTGCTTAAAAATGGACTTTCCCAAGTTAGTTTTTAAATTGCTTCAAACACATCTGGAGGTTAGGTTAGCTTTTTAAGATATGAACATTTATGAACATTTGGAAAGGAATAGTATGATCAGAAGTAGCCAGCACGGCTTTGTCTGAGGCAGATCATGCCTTACGAGTCTGATTGAGTTTTTTGAAGATGTGACTAGACACTTAGACGGGGAAGAGCGGTAGATGTGGTTTATATGGATTTCAGTAAGGCGTTTAATAAGGTGCCCCATGCAAGGCTTATGGAGAAAGTGAAGGGGCATGGGATACAAGGGGACGTTGCTTTGTGGATTCAGAACTGGCTTGCCCACAGAAGGCAAAGAGTGGTTGTAGATGGGTCTTTTTCAGAGTAGAGGTCGGTCACCAGTGGGGTGCCCCAGGGATCTGATCTGGGACCCTTGCTCTTTATGATTTTTATAAATGACCCGGATGAGGAAGTGGAAGGATGGGTTGGCAAGTTTGCTGATGACACAAAGGTTGGAGGTGTTGTGTATAGTGTAGAGGGATGTCAGCAGTTGCAACGAGACATAGATAAGATGCAGGACTGGGCGGAGAAGTGGCAGATGGACTTCAACCTAGATAAGTGTGTGGTGGTTCATTTTGGCAGGTCGAATAGGATGGAAGAATATAATATTAAGGGTAAGACACTTGGCAGTGTGGAAGAACAGAGGGATCTTGGGGTCCGGGTTCATAGGACGCTCAAAGCGGCGTTGCAGGTAGAGGCTGTGGTTAAGAAGGCGTATGGAATACTGGCCTTCATCAATAGAAGAATTGAGTTTAGAAATCGGGAGATAATGCTGCGGCTGTATAGGACCCTGGTCAGACCCCACCTGGAGTACTGTGCCCAGTTCTGGTCGCCTCATTACAGAAAGGATGTGGAAGCCATAGAACGGGTGCAGAGGAGATTTGTGAGGATGTTGCCGGGATTAAGTGGTATGCCTTATGAGGATAGGTTGAGAGAGCTATGTCTATTCTCCTTGGAGAGGCAAAGGATGAGAGGTGACCTGATAGAGGTGTATAAGATGTTGAGAGGTATTATTAGAGTGGATTCTCAGAGGCTTTTACCCAGGGCTGAAATGGTTGTCACAAGAGGCCACAGGTTTAGGGTGCTGGGGAGTAGATATAGAGGAGATGTTAGGGGTAAGTTTTTCACTCAGAGGGTGGTGGGTGCGTGGAATCGGCTGCCGGTAGTGGTGGTGGAAGCGGATTTGATTGAGTCTTTTAAGAAACTTTTGGATAGGTTCATGGAGGTTAGTAAGATAGAGGGTTATAGATGAGCCTAGAAGGTAAGAAAATTGTTCGGCGCAACTTGTGAGCCAAAGGGCCTGTTTGAGCTGTAGCTTTTCTATATACACTGAACTAGTTTCAAGGTCAATTAAAATGAAGTATATTTCAACCAATGACAAGAGAAAGATTGATGCCAATTAATGTCTGTGTGGAGTTGTTTTTTTCTGTGATTTAGATTTTTTGTTCAGAACGTTTATATTAATTTTTCAGAATTTTTTGCTTTATTTGATGTATTTATAATCACACATTCTTGACAAGAAACTTCATCCACCATGAGCAGAGATTAGGATTATGTGGTCTCTATATGCAATTTTCATATATATACCCAGCAGATAAAGAGCTTATGCTAGGAATACACATTCATAAACTATATCCTTAGTTGTTTTCCATCTGCAACTTAAATGCAGTTTTAATTAAAAATCATAAACCGGATTGAAAGAACTGACTCTGCTCTTAGCCGAATGTACAAGACTTTAATCTCCACTGTGTATTTGAGTTTTTTGTTTTGGCAAAAATTCCAGTCTTGGGTGATTGTCGGTGTGGAGTTTGCACGTTCACCCGGTGTCTGCGTGGGTTTCCTCCCACAATCCAAAGATGTGCAGGTTAGGTGGACTGGCCGTGCTAAATTGCCCCTTAGTGTCCCAAAATGTTTAGATTGGACGGATTAGCCATGGTAAACATGCGGGGTTACAGGGATAGGGTGGGTAGTGGGCCTGGGTAAGATACCCTGCCTCTGACTCCATCACCTCCATCTCCATTTCTGAGGCTGAGTCTTCATAGGCCTCTCTTGGGGGCTTACTGTGGCTGGAGTTTCCCATCTGCAGGCTGGTGTATAAGATGCCAATAGTGGTGCGTCTGGTGAAGCAGTCACCCATGTGGATGGTTCCTGATGGCAGAGATGGTCGACATTTTTTTTGTAGTCTTCTCCCCAGTCTTTACCATGTATGACACTGGTCCTGTTTTTTTGAGAGGACAGATCCTAGGATCCACAGGGAGCCGTCTCCGAAATTCCGTACATGGACAGTGTCTCCTGGTTTGAAGATCAGGCTTATATCCATCGTGGCCCTTTCTCTGGACTTATTTTCTTTTGATTTTGCCACCCAGATTTGGAAAAATGAGGCTATGCCTGTTCCAGAGGTATTGTCCCATCAGTAATTCTGCCGGGGCTACTCTCGTCGCTATGTGGGGCGTTGTCCTATAATTGAAAAGGAAATGTGCAAGCTTCATTTCCAAAGAGCCTGTAGTTTGTTTTTTCATGTTGTTTTGAATACCTGGATTGCTCGCTCAGCCAGGCCGTTTGAAGATGGGTGATAGGGTGCCGCGCAGATGTGCTTCACTCCATTTGTATTCTTGAAGGTCTGAAACTCCTTGCTGGCAAATGAGGTTCCTTTGTCCGTTATGAAGACCTCAGGTATACTATGTGTGCAGAAAGATTGCCGGAGTTTTGTTATGTTGTTGTAAGAGATAGTAGAGGCCATTTGGTGCACGTTGATCCATTTGAGTGGGCATCGATCAGAACTAAGAACATCGAGCCCATAAATGGCGCTGCGAAGCCTGCGTATACTCACATCCAGGGTCTCCCCAGCTATTCCCAGGGGTGCAGGGAGGCTGCTGGTGGGACCTTCTGGTTTTCCTGGCATCATTTGATCAGGTTTTCAATGTCCTTGTCTGAACCAGGCCACCAGACATAACTTCTTGCAAGCATTTTCATTTTAGAAATGCCTGGGTGGCTGTTATGCAATTCATGGATTTTTGGTCGCTGGCCTGGATACGGGATAAACACCTGGGTTCCCCACTATGTGATACTATCCTCAGTGCTCAGCTCTTGATATTTGGAGATATGAGGTTTTAGATCCTCCATAGAACGCCCTTGTTGTCCACCATTTAGGACAATATGATGTGGCTTTGCCAACATAGGGTCCTTTTGGGTCCAAGCCTGAATTTGCCCAGCAGATACTGGCAGAGTGTCCATGAAATTCAAAGTCACTTCATCTTCGGAGGTGGGTAGCGGCAGGCGGCTCAAGGCATCCGCATTGGCTATCTGTCTCGCTGGACGATGATCAAGGGTATAATCACAGGCACCTAACAGCGGTGCCCAGCATTGACTCTGTGCTGATGCGATGGGTGGAATTGCCTTGCCTTCGCGAAGAGGCCCAACAGAACTTTGTGACCCGTCATTATGGTGAAATGCCCACTATAGGTGTATATTGGAATTTTCAAACCGCAAATACCATGGCCGAACCTTATTTCTCGATCTGGGCATACTTCCTTTCTGCAACGCTAGGGGTCATGATGCATAAGTGATTGGATGTTCTGTCCTATCATCCCAGCTGTGCAATAATACCGCTCTTATTCATAGTGGGAGATGTCGCACATTGCGATAAGTGTTCTCAGAAACTTGTAATGGGCCAATATGTTTGTCAACAGCAATTACTGTTTGACACTTGCAAAGGCTTTCTCTTGTGGCCTTTGCCAAAACCATTTCTGATTATTTTTAAACAGTATGTTGAGGGATGCCAACAGGGTTGCCAGGATCGGTACAAATTTCCTGTAGTAGTTTATGAGACCCAGGAAAGACTTCCAACTCTGTTGTGTTCCTTCGAAGTCTCACAACACCAGGTTAAAGTCCAACAGGTTTATTTGGTAGCACAAGCCACAAGCTTTCAGAGCGCTGCCCCTTCATCAGGTGAGTGGGAGTTCTGTTCACAAACAGGGCATATATAGATACAAACTCCATTTACAAGATAATGGTTGAAATGTGAGTCCTTACAGGTAATCAAGTCTTAAAGGTACAGACAATGTGAGTAGATGTCATTTTAACCTCAGGAGCTATTGCAAAGGAACATTTGGAGAGTTTGGAGGAGGTTTTATGGCATTTCTCTGAGGTTGCTGTCAGGTTAAAAAGGGAAAGGTGTGAGTTCCAGGTAAACGAAGTAACCACTAACTGAGTAATCACCAATGACTAACTGTCCTGGCTGGAGATAATACACATCTCCTTAACCTGTGCTTAACGCTCTCTCCACTCACACTGTCTGTACCTTTAAGACTTGATTACCTGTAAAGACTCGCATTCCAACCATTATCTTGTAAATTGAGTTTGTATCTATATATGCCCTGTTTGTGAACAGAACTCTCACTCACCTGATGAAGGGGCAGTGCTCCGAAAGCTTGTGGCTTGCGCTACCAAATAAACCTGTTGGACTTTAACCTGGTGTTGTGAGACTTCTTACTGTGCTTACCCCAGTCCAATGCCGGCATCACCACAGCACGTGTTCCTTTGAGTCAGAGTCCCTTTTATGGCCTTCACCTTCTCTTCAACAGGTCCATATCGACTCTGTACCCAAGGTACATTACTTCATTTACCTGGAACTCACACCTTTCCCTTTTTAACCTGACAGCAACCTCAGAGAAATGCCATAAAACCTCCTCCAAACTCTCCAAATGTTTCTTTGCAATAGTTCCTGAGGTTAAAATGACATCCAGACAGGCTGCAACTCTGGGCACCCCTTGAATGATGTTCTCCATCATGCTTTGAAAAATGGCGCAAGCCGAACATACCCCAAAAGACAAGTGAGTGTACTCGTACAGTCCTTTGTGAGTATTTATAGTGACGTATTTCCTGGATGACTCCTCAAGTTCCAGTTGGAGATAGGCATGGTTCATATCCAATTTGGAAAATTTGTGACCCCCATCCAGCTTTGCATACTAGTCTTCTATGCGTGGCATAGGATATCTGTCTAAGCAGGAAGCTCTGTTGACCGTCAACTTCTCGCCCCCACAGAGATGGACTGGGTTGTCGGATTTTAAAACTGGGAATACTGACGTGGCTAATTCAGCAAATTGTACTGTGCATATAATGCCAAGTTCCTCCAGATGTTAAAATTTGGCCTCTACTTTGACACGTAGGGCATTGGGGACTGGTTGTGCCTTGAAGTATTTAGTTTGGGTTCCTGGATCTATGTAGATCTTGGCCCTAGGCACCTTTAATCTTCCTGAGGCCTTTTTGGAAAACTTTGGGATACTTCCAATAACTTTGTATAGATTGCTAATAGCTATTTTAAAGATCTGTTGCCAAACCAAGCAGATTTTCTGTAGCCAGTATTTTTGTGCGTCTTTTCATCCATATTCCTGTTCGCATTGGAAAGACAGTAATTTTCAGGATGCAAGGTGTTTTGACATTATGAAATGCAAATTAGATAGATTTATTTGAGAAAATATTTTGGGATACAGCCTATGAGTCAGAATATTTATACATTTCACACACCTACGCTTTATTCACTCATTATTACTTCTCAAGGGCCATAGCCCAAACAATAAATAGTCTTACACTCTCCCAACACGGGGCTTCCTTTCTCCTACAAAGACTACTCCCGGAAGGCTCTACAACTCTGAGGGTGTAATTTTCCCAAAAGTAGGCAGAGTGGTGCAGCAGGCAGTGAAAATGGTGAGGAAACCTCCAGCTTCAATGGCAGCTTACCATATCGTTCAACTCATAGCTGAAAAAAAATGAGGGGGCCGGGCATCCACCTCACCAGCAACTTGATAAAGGGGTACTCCGATGCTAACAATTAAACATAGAACCTCCCCACCAAACACTAACCCCCAACTGAACACCCCTGGATACCCCCTTCAACATTGTTCCCCACCACAGAACAGCCCATCCACGAAATACACCCCCATGCCATACCTTCCCTCACCACCTGCTCCCGTCATGGAACTCCCATCCACACAACACACCCTCCCCTAAGGAGCATCCCCATTGGTACTCCTGGGCAGTGCCAGGATGCCAGTGTAAACTGCATTTTAGGACTCCCATGGGATTTTCCACTCCTGCCACTGATCCTGCCATGGAAAAATCCTTCCCTTCCTTGCTTTTTGTGAAACTTGCCCTTTCCTGCTCAGCTGTCTGAGCAAAGAGTCTCCACTCTCCCCTCCGCCCTCCACCACCAGATATAATTAACTTTCGAGTTAGAGGTTCTTAAAGAGCCATATTCTTCTGCTTAAAGATGAAATTTTTTCATTCTGGGGTCAAGATCCTTATCAAGGTATGACAGGCATACAGGCCCTCAATCACCCTGCTGCATTTGGTTATAATGGTCGGAAAAGTCCCCTTCCTTCAGCAGCGATGTTCGTGGCGGCCGGGGGCCGAGAATATGAGGGGAGGAAAGAAATTGGTTTCCTAACCATGAGAAATGATGCCGGGAACCTGTGGTCCCAACAGTCATGGCAGGATAAAGGCCGATAGCCATTCCCACTGAAGGTCATCGGGAACCTGATTTGCATATGCTTTCTGTTATTTAATGTGTCCCTTTCCCCTGACCTATCCTCTGCTCTACCAACAGAAATTCACACCAGTCCAGTTCAACATTTGGATTTCCAGAAGGCATTTAATAAGCAGCCGCATCAAAGGCTATTGAGAAAAAGAAAATCTCATGGGGGTAGGGAGTAACATATTAGCATGGATAAAAGATTGGTTGGTTGGCAGAAAGCAGAGTATGCATAAATGGGTCATTTTCTGATCAGCAGGATGTGATGAGTGGAGTCCTGCAAGAGTCTGTACTGGGGCTACAACTCTTTACTGTTTATATCACTGACTTAGATGAGGGGAGTGAAGGTATGGCAGCTAAATTCAAAGATGGCAGGAAGGTTTGTTGTGAAGAGGGCGCGAGGAGGCTGCAGACGGATATGGATAGGTTGAGTGAGTGGGCAAAAATCTAGCAAATGGAGTATAAAGTGTAAAAATACGAAGCTGTTCATTTTGGCAGGAAGGATTAAAAAAGCAGAGTATTACTTAAATGGAGAACAACTGCAGAATTCACAGGTGCAGAGAGATCTTGGTGTTCTAGTTCATGAGTTACAAACAGTTAATATGCAAGTACAACAAGTAATTAAGAAGGCTGATGGAATTCCATTCTTTGTTACAAAAGGAATTGAACATAAATAAGGATGTTATGCTTCAGTTATACAGGCTATTTTTATGACTACATCTCAAATATTGTGTGCAGTTTTGGTCTCCTTATTTAAGGAAGGATGTTAATGCGTCAGGGGTGGCTCAGAGGAGGTTTACTAGATTGATACCTCGTGAAATAACTCCACTGAGGCTGGTGTCCCTTCACCAAATCCAGCTTTATTTA
The DNA here is from genome assembly GCF_964213995.1 of Mustelus asterias. NCBI lineage: Eukaryota > Metazoa > Chordata > Chondrichthyes > Carcharhiniformes > Triakidae > Mustelus > Mustelus asterias. The sequence goes on from NC_135814.1 coordinate 54,727,095, forward strand.
CAATAGTTAGTAATACTCAGGTACTTTCCAGTACAGGGAATACACTCTGAGTGTATTTGAAACAGCAAGAAAAACCCAGGAGCCCTCCATGAAATGCAATGATAAATATATTAACAAAGGTGCAATAACTATATACAATGATTGTACACCTATGTGAACTTAACACTTTATTTTTCATACCACAACTATGTTTAGGTGCTTCTCAAGCATCCGCAGCATAGGTGAAGGCAGCCTGCTGTCTGCTATGCCCTGATGTTTTGATGATTTTGGTAGGTGTCCTCTGGAGGGCCGAAGCCTGGAGCACCCAGCCTTCTTTGAGTCTCCTGCTCTTGGGCAGCTGAACCCTCAACGGTTTCGGAGACTGGAGATGATGGGGTCACAGCCAGGGGGGATTTGGAATGCATGGAGACCCTGGAATGTTCTGGGTGGAGGTCCCGGGGTATCCTCCTGATTTTCCTGCACACTCCGTGACGGAATGCAATGTAATTTTCCCGGTTGCATAATTAATCAGGTGAGCAGCTCACGGCTCAACGCGCTCACCTGTCCCGCTCTCCAGAGGAAGTCACTCTGACTTCCTACTCCCACCTGGGAATCTGGGCCCGGAGCAGGAAATCACGGTCAATGTCTTCTTCTGCTTATTCTTTTTAATTTTTTTCTTTCCTTTTTTTGCCTCGCTTTTCTTTCTATTTTTAATCCATGTTCCTTCTTTCCTTTTCTTTATTTCTATTTCTGTACTTAAATTTGACTCTAATTCACCCTACTTCATTTTCCATTCTTTCTGAAAGGGTCCTTGCGCTGTTAAGAACCAGCTCCAACTTTCTGCCTCCAGTTTAATTTGTAATTAATGTACAAATGCAGCAATTTCCTGCAACTCCTGAGGTTGGCGGTGAGCTGCTGTTCTTGAGAAGCTAACAACAATGCAGTCCAAATCAACCAGTAATTTGTGACAATTCACAAGGTATCTCTTCCTTGCCACAAATTGCTGGATAATGTAGACACTAATAACAGCATCACATTAAATTTGGCATTATTTTGCCAGCAAACCCTCTCCCACTATTTTCTAAAATATCTATACCAGAATAATGATGTGTGCCAAGATGTGCAAATTTTCAAGAACCAGAAGAATATCTAAATTGGTGCTGATGTGCACCTATTGGTTTAAAATCACTACACAAAATTTTTAATGTATTTATTTGTTGGCTCTTGTGCGAGGAAAGGAGTTATATCCACAGGTTCAGTTTCTGAGTCATTATCCTCGTGTCATCAAATATTGATAAGTACATTGGTATAATTATCCAGTAACACATGTCCTCTAGCCATCATTATTGATAGCAGATCATTCTGAAGTCCCTGGTGTTATTCAAAATAATAATTTTAAAAATGAAACTGACAGCTAGAAAAAATCAAGAATTGACTCAAGGCCAATAGGCAATGCAACAGGAATGCAATCTACAATCATTTTCATAATTATTATATTTTTGAATAGTTTCAAACATCTGATGTGCCTTGCATATTAAAATGGTTCAAAAGGTAAATTAAGAATGTTACATATTGGATACCCATGAATCGGTACTAATTTGTGATGAGATATTTTTGAAACTACTGTACTGAAAATAATGATTTTAACTTTTAGGGAAATTGAGACTGCCAAAAAATTACTGTAGCCGTTATGTATGACAATATGTTTATCGGCCATGTCTAAAGCTCTACTCTGAAATGGCACTCTGAATAGGATACATGAATTATATATTTTTCCTGTTGTTTAATTAAGTTACTTTTAATATATCAACTAAAAATAAGCAAGAGCCCTGTGAGAACTAATATATTCCCAGTGGTATCACAGCTTGAAACTCATTCAAAGCAATAAGCTTATATTAGACAAATGTGGGCCATAACTTCCGACTAGCTTCAGAAAGAAATGACCTGCAGGAATTACAAGAAATAAATACACACTTACCTGCTCTCAACAATTACATTGTCATTTCTCGTCATGGGAACTGCTTGGGGCCTGTATCAAAGACTCCTCACAGGCTCCAGTACAGTCCAGCTCCAGCGGATTCAAGGAGTCCACACCTCTCTTTTACTGCACTAGCAGCCATAAAGTAGGTATGCTTAAAGGGCCCAGTGAAATTCACAGGCCAGGGAGAAGGTAAGTGGATAGGATTGGGAGGTCGGAGGGTTGGGGTGGAGAAGACGCCAGAGGTTGAGATGGTGGGGAGTCGGGGGTCGGAGATCAGGGTCAGGAGTGAGGAGGTCAGAGGTTGGAGTGGGGTGATTGGGTGCTGGTGGGGTCGAGTCAGGCCCGCAGATTGGGGGGAGGGGGTTCAGCTCGGGTCTGGTCAGGCCTGCAGGTTGGGTCATCAGGTCAGGGTTGGGTGTTGGATCGGGTCTGTGGGGGTGATCAGAGGTTGAGGGCTGGGGAATACTGTGGGGGGTGGGATAGTCAATGATGTGGGGACAGTCCCAGGGCAGGTGGGGTCAGGGTTGTGGAGGGAGTCCTGTAAGTGTCAGTCTGGGTGTGTAGAATAGCTATCCAGAAGTTGGAAGAAGTTTTAATTCTTCCAACTTTTTCTGGGTAACATAAATTTGATGACTCCATTGAATGGGAATGAATGGTGCAGGGCTCTGGACTCTATAGTAAACCCCAAAGTAAGAAAATTCTCGTGGAGTAAAAACCTTATTGGCAAAAAGGACAATCACTAATTCCGAACGCATGTTAACAAGTTTATTGGACAATAAAGGTTGATACTTAACGTTTCACTAGTTGAGGCATGGCATTGTACACCAGTTCAACATGTGTTGCTCTGTTATGGACCCCAGGTCTTCTGTTCTTAGTTCCTTGAACCTAGTCTCTTGACTCGCAATGTTCTTCGAGATTTTAGCTCAGCTAACTTAACTCGAATTTACAAATCCCTTTGCAGCTTTAAGACTTCAACTCTAGTGGACCTTTTTCCAACCCATAGCTTCTAGCCTGCCTTTAGTACCCATTCTTAACTCTCTCTCTCTCTCGTGCTCTCTCTGTCTCACGCTTTCTCTCTCTTGCACTTACTCTTTCTCTTGCACTCTCTCTTGTGCTCTATCTCTCTCTCGTGCTCTCTTGAGCTCCTGCTCTCTTGCATTCTCACTCTCTCTCTCTCTCACTGTCTCTGGCTTTCACCCTCCTGACAGTCGGCACAAAGCAAATGTCCTGAGACAAATGACATCCTTGGTCAAGTGCAAGGTGCGCAGTAATGCACCCCTATTTTTATACTCTTTGTGCAGATAGCCTTGCAACATTTAGCCCAAGTACGTGCGCCTTGGTCAACACAACTAACAACTTCTAACCCAATATATGCAACTCTTGTCCAATGTTCTTCCCCAGAACTATCTAAGCTTAAGTTATATCTCTTAACTGGAGATCCTTGGAACATCTAGCCCTTAGACCGTCTTCCTAGCCAATCAATATTGGACCTTTGACTTCTATTTATCGCTCAGTTAGACTTACTGGAGCCCAAATGTGTAAATGCGTCATAGTTATAACTCTAGTTCTCTCCATGTATTATTTTTTAAAACTACATCATAATATTTGGCACTTAAAGAGATGCTAACTTAAGACTTTCTTAACAACATACTCCAAAATTGACAAATTATCCCAATAATACATACAAATTCAGACTTTTCAGAACTAAGGTTATGTGCAGTACAATTTGATCATTTAAGCCTTATCAATCGCACAATGGTCCAATGAGCTGAGGTCTAACAATGGCACAAGGATTTAGTCTAGTTCTCACTAAATGATTTCAGTGATAATCTTAATTTTACTTTCAAAAAACAAACAAATTTGGGCTTATTAGTTCCTTCACATCCCACACCAGAATGCAGTGGGTAGAGGGAACAATTTCTGTGCCTGAATGAATAGGTTCAAAATACAATTAATATTTTTCAGAGAGAAGGATTTGAAGACTATGTCGCAGTTTCACCTGCTTTGATTCTCGGATAAGTCCTCAAAGAAGATAGGGAGAGGTAGTAGTGGCCATGACTGGGGAAAGTGACGTTGGCTGTGATGGAAGGGTTGGGGCGGGTTGTGACAGCAGCAATTGTCGTAATCAAGTTTGCGATCTGAGAGGTTATGGTTATGCGGGAAAGGGTTGAGAGTGGTGCAGGTAGTCGGTGATTCCAATGTGGAGTCAAGAGGAACACTCCTGCACCTCCTGACTCCATGTTCAGTTAATCACTTTTAAAATAATTTCCCCTTTTTGCCCACAGATGTGATTTTCTCGTGCTGACTATCTTAGTCAAATGAATATTGCACAGGGGGCTTCAACCCCAAAGTCGGAGGTTGAGGGGTGACCTGATAGAAGTCTACAAGATTATGAGGGGCATGGACAGAGTGGATAGTCAGAAGATTTTTCCCAGGGTGGAAGAGTCAATTACTAGGGGCATAGGTTTAAGGTGCGAAGGGCAAGGTTTGGAGGAGATGTACGAGGCAAGTTTTTTGCACAGAGGGTGGTGGGTGCCTGGAACTCACTGCTGGGGGAGGTAGTGGAAGCAGATATGCTAGTGAGTTTTTTAAGGGGCGTCTGGACAAATACATGAATAGGATGGGAATAGAGGGATATGGTCCCCGGAAGGGTAAGGGGTTTTAATTCAGTCGGGCAGCATGGTCAGTGCAGGCATGGAGAGCCGAAGGCCCTGTTCCTGTGCTGTAATTTTCTTTGCTCTTTGTTCTTTATGTGTGGGTTAGGTTGATTGGCCATGCTAAATTGACCTTAGTGTCAAGGGATTAGCAGGGTAAATATGTGGGGTTACAAGAATAGGGCCTGTGTGGGATTGTGGTCAGTGCAGACACGTTGGGCTGAATGGCCTCCTTCTGCACTGTAGGGATTCTATGATTCTATGAACTGGGCAACAACCCCTTACTTTCATACGTTAAGGGCTTAAAATTTATTTCAGGAGTGGAACTTCAATGTCTGTTTTCTGACCAAGTCAATATTGTGGTCAGTTCACCTCAGTTTCATAATGAACATAAGAACATAAGAAATAGGAGCAGGAGTAGGCCATCTAGCCCCTCGAGCCTGCCCCGCCATTCAATAAGATCATGGCTGATCTTATAGTGGTTTAGTTCCACTTACTCCCCATAACCCTTAATTCCCTTATTGATCAGAAATCTATCTACCTGTGACTTAAACATATTTAACGAGGTAGCCTCCACTGCTTCAATGGGCAGAGAATTCCAGAGATTCACCACCCTCTGAGAGAAGAAGTTCCTCCTCAACTCTGTTCTAAACTGACTCCCCCTTATTTTGAGGCTGTGTCCTCTAGTTCTTGTTTCCTTTCTAAGTGGACAGAATCTCTCTGCCTCTACCCTGTCTAGCCCCTTCGTTATCTTATATGTCTCTGTAAGATCTCCCCTCAGCCTTCTAAACTCCAACGAGTACAGGCCCAATCTACTCAATCTCTCCTCATAAGCCATCTCCGGTATCAACCTGGTGAACCTTCTCTGTACTCCCTCTAAGGCCAAATGAAACTGCATTTTCTGCCTACATTTTGGGTAAGTGCATTTTTAGTGCCTGAAAATAGGGCGCAGAGCAATTGAATTTTGAAGCCTTGGAATTATATATGCCTTAGTTGAATCCAATGTTCCCTCTAAAATGTGTAGGATGGGCAGCAATTGGGATTGTGCCATGGAGGGAGCAAACAGTCCATGCACAAGTAGCAGGCCCTTTAAGGTATATGCATGCATGGCCAAGCATTGGTCTTAAAGGGATCATGCAATACAACAAGCAGCCCACAGAGAGCAATAAAAGGTAGCGGGAACATTAGTTGGTTCCCGTCTTAAACTATGGGATTTACACATAAGGGAGTAAATTTGACTTTGGGTAATGAGTGATTTTGGATTCAGACCTGATATAGAAATTTAGGAACAGGAGTAGATCATTCAGATTCTTGAGCCTCTTCTGCCATTCAGTGAGGACATAACTGGTCTGTATCGTAATTCCATCCACCTACCTTGGTCCCATGGTCCTTTATATCCTTGTTTAGACAAACCTCACAATATCAGATGCAAAATTATTGAGCATCTGCTGTTTTTTGTGGGAGAGACTTCTACCATCCTTTGTGTGAAGAACTGTTTCCAACTTCGTTCCAGAATGGCCTGGCTTTAATTTTAAGTTATGTCTTCTTGTCCTAAACTCCCTCATCAACAGAATAAAAATCTTCAGCTACCATATCAATTCCTTTCATATCATGAAACATTCAATTAAATCACTCTCCAGCTTTCCATATTCCAGGAAATACAAGCTTAGTTTATGTAATCTTGCCCCATGATCTAATCCTTGGAGTCCCAGTGACGTTCTGGTGAACCTATCCTGAGGTGCAGTGCCCAGAACCATATGCCCATACTAAAGCCTCCCTATCTTCACCAAACTGCCAAGATAGGAATGTAACTCTTATTACCAAATCGCACCTTGATCTCTTCCATGGTATTGCTGGCATCAGCTTCTCCTTTCATCTTGTTCTCTCCCCTCACTTCTTTAAAATCCTTATTAACTACTCACCCCCAAGGCCGATTCCAGTTTTCTCTGATGTTGTCCCTTTATCTTTCTTTAGTTTTTGCACTGAGCATCTCCACACTTTCCCTAACTTTAGCCTCCTGCTAAATTCACCTTGCCCTCTTTCCTCTGTTTTCACTTTGCTCCTGTCTTCTCTTAATCACACTTAACTATATCCATAGTCACTACCTTGACCCTGTGTGGCCTCACTGCTCCCATTGTCTGAATCATAAAAAGTTTACCTCAGGGTATTGTGACCAGGTGAGAAGAGGTGAACTGGCTCCTTTCTATTCAACCTTCTCCATTGGTCACAACAAAGGCTTACGTTTCTTTTTTACGAGGATATATATTTTTCAAATCAAAATATATTTAACTATTTAAGTTGTGAGCAATAATGAGCCAATCAAACAATGTTTACTTGAGTTGAAGAAAGAACAAATTTAATAAACATTAAACCTGAGAAAAATAATAAAAAGTGGCGTCAAAAGTTCAACCTCATGCAATCATTCAGGCCCACACATGTACCAGAAATAAGGGGAATAACAGTCCAATTAAAGAAAAGTCAAATAATATATGGTTGTGTCCTTTGATTGTACTTGAAGCATAAATTTTAAATGGTGCCGCTGATTTGGATCAGCTGTTTTCTTGGATATACAGTTATATGTCGAAGATGTTGCAATTATTGTGAGATCTTGGTTTGCTGGTAAGATTTTAATAGTTTGCTTCTTGAACCTAGCAGTATGCTTATTCCCAAAGAGAGCGAGGGATAGAGCAGCCGCCAGCCTGTTTCCGCTGCTGAAGACATTGTTGACACTGCCTGTGTCACTTGCAATCTCTCTCAAATGGCTGGGCAGCATTGTCTTGAAATACTTAAACCATTGTGTATCTCCAAAAGGTTTTGGGTGGGTCTGCCTGTAGCAGCTATTGTTTCAATATCCAGTACTTTGCATTTTTAGTGTCTCTTCATTCAACAGTTACAAGTTTTGACGGATATCTAGAAATTTCTCTTTTTGTTTCTTGCCTTCACTTTGGAATATGGACTTGCATTTTGCTGTGTCTCATTTTAGATTTCAAAATGTCCAGTCAGTTGAAAGTTGAAAAATCATTTTTTCAAAACTAAAGGGGCATAGCCGCATAACACAAATATTTATTCACCTATAAGGGAGATAATCCTTTAATACCCTCTTAAACCGATCAATTAATTGAACTCAGCTCCCTGCTGAGGTAAATGGTTCTAGAGCTTTGAAACACAACCGTGTATTTACAATAGTCCCAGCTCATAACACAAACCCTTGGAAATGTAAACAATGGACTCCATTGAAACTGAAAAAGATAACCCATTTTATTTCTAAGGTACAGTGGTGGGTGTATTTTTCATTTCAAAGCTGATTGTCTATTAATCAATGGTGCAGGTGGTTAGACTTCTTTTAACTTTCAACAGCAAGGTAGTTTTTTCTCCAAAATGCAAGATCTGCAGACATTTAAATTACTGTACAAAATATGACAAATGGGCTTCCCTGCACATTTTCTATGGTTTTGATCCATTATATGGCATGTTTTCCAATGGTAAGAGTAGTCTAGTAATGCATCTCAGCACTTAAACAATGCTGGTCAATGTATTTCCATTTCAGTAAGAGTTTTAACAATACCAGGTTAAAGTCCCAACAGGTTTATTTGGTAGCAAATTCCATTAGCTTTCAGAGCGCTGCTCCTTCGTCAGATGGAGGATATTGATATCCAACACAGGATATCTGCTCTCAAACAGGGCATACAGAGACACAAAATCAAGTTACAGAATACTGATTAGAATGCGAATCTCTACAGCCAACCAGGTCTTAAAGATACAGACAGATTCGCATTCTAATCAGTATTCTGTAACTTGATTTTGTGTCTCTGTATGCCCTGTTTGAGAGCAGATATCCACTCCATCTGACGAAGGAGCAGCGCTCCGAAAGCTAATGGCATTTGCTACCAAATAAACCTGTCGGACTTTAACCTGGTGTTGTTAAAACTCTTACTGTGTTTACCCCAGTCCAACGCCGGCATCTCTACATCATGATTTCCATTTCAGGACAGAGCTCTATGCTGAATTACTGCAGTTAAAACACATCAGCATTACAACACATGATCTAATAGTGACATTTGATTTTTCACAGGCTTCCCTTGATGATCACAAGCTCTTCAACGAGACAGGGTTTTATTAGGGTTTCTGAACTCTGCAGCAGCATATGAAAATCAGAGGATGGGGGGAGGAATTCAAATTTCCTAAAAGGCTAACAACAATGATCCCAACCTCAGGTGCATGCAGGGTCTCAAACCAATTCCATCCTGACCTGTGAAAAGGCTACACAAAAATGGAGTGAGGCCAGAAGGGCACTGCAAATTCAAACTTACTGCAAAGAAAATCTTAAGTTGTTGGCATCCTCAACCCCATTCCCACCTCCATCATAAAAATCCGGCCGGGAGTGTCCAAATTTGAGCTGTGCCACTATTTGAAACTGGTCAGCTTCTCCTAATTTTCTGTTGTAACATGTATGCTTCTGGTTTTGTTCATTTATACTGTTCCTCCGGCGGTTGAGTTCTATCTAATTCCTGTCTTTTTAGTGCTCTTGAACATTCTGTACAAAATTCACACAAAATAAGAAGAGTGTCTGATGTTCACCTTGTATAGGAAGAGGAAGAGTTGATAAATATTTGAAGCAGAGGAATATATATATAGGGTATGGGAGATTGCGGAGAGAGCAGTGAGATTTTTGGACTGTGGTCGCAAAGACAACTGAACACAATGGCAGAGCAGCCTCTTCCTGTGCTAGAAGAATCACTGAATCTGAAGGAGGCCATTTGTTCGATCATCTGCACCAATTCTCCAAGTGAGCATCATGACTTTGTGTCATGTCCATGCCTTTTGCCTGTAGTCCTGCACATTGTTTTTATTCAAATAATCATCCAATGCATTGTTGAATGCCTTGATTGAACCACAGTTCCAGGCAGTGCATTCCTAACCCGAGCCACTTGTGTGAAAAAAAATTTCCTTGCATCACATTTGCTTCTTTTTACAAATCACTTTAAATCTGTGCCCTCATTCTTGATCCTTTTACAAGTGGGAATCGTTTCTCCCTATCTACTCTATCCAGCCCCCTATACATATAGGGACTATTTGCATCTATTTTTAAATGAATGACATGATTAAGGACATGGCCCAGAACGATGGAATAAAATATTAGTGCATGGAATGTTTTACATATATTTCTGTATATGTCAATTGGTTGGTAAGCGTTAGTGAAAATAATTTCATATCATGTTTTGCAATATTTTCATATTTTTGCTTTATAGTGTTTCGACAAGGAGACATTGGGACAAGTTGGTATGCTGTGCTTGCTGGATCTTTGGATGTTAAGGTGTCAGAAACAGCCAATCAACAGGTAAAGGGAGTGTTTTGTTCAGATGCCACAAAATGGGGCTGCTTAGCACCCAGCTTTTCAGCACTATGAGTGCCAAAATGGTATCTGCTGCATGCTGTAGGCTTCTGGCATGCCAGGTGCTATTTTGGTGAAGTTGTCAGCACATGTGCGAGGAGCATCAACTGAAAGTATGATTGGTAGTAATTATTAATTATAGTTATTAATTATTACTGCAGTAATAGTCAGATTGTGACACCAATCAGTGTGTAGTGCTGACTTGACACCAACTCTGCCATTTTGACATGTGCCAAAGGACTTGGTCCTAACATTAGGAATTTTGTACATGGGTGCAGCAATGTATATTCTCATTTGGCTGCAGCATGACGGGGGAATAAACAGCGGACACACAGAGCAGAACAAGTTGCTGGAAGAGGGAGGAGGAGATTTGGGAGAAAGACTCTCAGCAGGAGACTATATCTGCCCAGGGTATTAGGGAACAATTAATCTATACTGAAGATCAGCAAAAAACACGTGTCAGACATCTGCACTCGAACAGGGATGTCCATTTTGAAATGTGCCACCTGCTCCAGCCACAACTGCAGCCTTAAAACAGGGCAGGGGCAGTATTACCAATGTGGGAAAGTGGTTTTTGCCATGAACATTAAGCATTAAGCTTCTTCCAGACTGGAACAGATACATAAAAGTTATATACACTGTTACATAAAAGAGGTCACTGAGGCTCTGTATTCCAAGAGTCCCATATACACTTAATTCCCTCTTGCGGAGATAAGTAGGTGGAATGCGCACATGGTTTTGTGAGGATTGCAGGCTTCTCTATGGTGCAGAATGCCTTTGGCTGCACTCATGGGGGGCAATCTTACCAAACAAATCCTAAGTCCAGAACTAGCATGAAAACGGAAAAGTTTCTGACCTGTTTTTGGGCAAGTCCAAATCCAGTATCTTATCCACTTACTGTAGGAAAAAATAGACTAAACTATTCCTCACCTGTAGGGGAAGGGGGTGAGGCTTAAATCGCCAGCAAGCCTGCTGTAGCAGCAGAGGGCGCCACTGTGCATGTGCACACCTCTGGAGCTGCACATGCGCAATGCAAACCAGTAGACACCTGACAGTCTGAGAGATCTGTCAAGCCTCTGCTGCTGCAGCCGACTTCGACCCAGCCACCCTTTGCCAGCTATCGCGGGGGCCCGCAGCTGATAACAAGCCCCACCATGCCCAGAAATATCACCCCCACATCCCCCCACCGCCCAGACTGATCGCCCCCTCATCCCCCCCCCACCCCAACTGATCGCTAATGCAGCGTGGCAGTGGGGCCCCTCCTTCCTCCCCCACCAATTGCCTGCAGAGTTGCAGCGGGGCTCCACACCCTACCTGCTCAGCCTGTCTCTAGTCTAGACCTGCCCCATCAGGCCCCACCACCTGGCATTACCCAGTGGGCACAGGCTGGCACTGCCCAAGGGGCACACCACCTTGCCCTCAACCTCCCGGGTTTGGGGGGGGGCTTCAATGGCCCCCTGTTACACTGGCGAGGCCATCACATCTGGTCCTCATTAATAGGGACCAGCTGTGATTCTCACCAGAGAGAATCTCCCCTGGGAAGGTCACGCAGGCACGTGAGCCCAGACAATTCTGTCCCGGACTCATTAGATCAATGTAAAAACAGTTTTAAATATATTTAAATAATTTGTTCAGCCTCTCGCCGGAATTGGGTGGGACACTGAATGCGCTGGATATCCAATGCCCATAAGATTGCAAGAGGCGAGAAACCGGGTGCAAACCTGATTTCTCAGCTCCCATGCGATCTTACCGGCTTGCCCTGCCCATCGGCCAGCGGGGCGCAACGATAAGATCACCCCATGTTGTTTTTTAGACAGCTGTTGACAATTCTGAGATGTACTCTGAGAGGCACTGGAACTGAGAGGAAATCTGCAGCTGGCCATAGGACCATATGTAGTGGTATCCTGGCGGCAGTGCTCATGCCTTTATTCTGCGTCAGCCTGCTGTGCCATCTACATTTGAACTTCCACAACAAATCAAAATGTGGCCACACAGGATAATCTGCTGATGACATGGCTCATAACTCCATCGCACAATCCACATACACACGTGCAGTATGCGTGTAATGAAAGCCATGCAGCCACAATGAATGTGATCATGAGACTTTTGGCATTTCCATTATTTCCTGTTAAAATTGCATCTGGGTCTTATTAACTTCACAGGATATGGACTTACATGCATTCAGGAGCTGCCTGATGGATTCTTGTCGATGCCTTGGCTGCATGAAAAAGCTGCATGGTTAAGATAGCAACAACCAGGGTCTGTGTGGGAGTTGGATACAAAATATTCCTGACTATTTTAACTCCATACTGCCCCACTCCTGCCAGGCGGAGAAGTTGAACTTGCTCATTCATATCTGAAAGAGGAAGAAAGTTATCAATTTCCTTCTGGACCAGTTAGATAGGGCACCTAATATTTCCAGGTTTCATAGTTCCGAAGAGTCTGGGTCATAAATGATAGCATCCACAAAGGCATCAGATCATTTCATATCAATCCCATGACTTACATTGATCAAAAAGATTTCCATTAATCTTCAGAAGCATCACAACATAAATGAATGCCTGAGTCCAGGACACATCCATTAGATATTTATTATGTGGCAATCTACAAGCCAGATTTGTTCGAAAATTCCCTCAAAGCTGAAATAAATGGTTGCTTGACGACCAGGATTTTCCTTTGTAGAGTCATGGCTGGGGATCCAAAATTGCAGCAGAACATCTGGTTCAACCAGATTTATTGCTAAAGCAGAGGCCAGACAGCTCAAGCAGGGTACTCCTCCATAGCCCAACAGAACTGCCAAAAATAATCATGGCCTGTTACATATTGTGTAACCTTGCAACACAAGGAGGAGAATGCAGAATGAAGAGGAGGCCAGTGATGCAGCAACAGCAAACGAAAAGGATGAGGAAATGGGCAAAGGAAGAATGTGGTCTAGAAACTTGATGCAATATGTATCATTAATATCTGTTTCCAGTAATTCCCAGATCTGGCTCATACGTGCGTATTGCACACAAATTAAACATGATCCAATATTCCTAAAAACATTTTTTTCATCTGTTGCACCTGAACTACTATCTTTCACCACTTTCTGTCAGTTATTTTAATATGGCCCTTCCCAACAAACCTCTCCGCACTAAGGAGCAATATAATGCTCAAAGTTATGTCTTGATTATGTAATAAAATATTTCTAGCATCATTGTACATTGGTGACCCTGTAAGACATGTTTATTTTAGTGTCAGTCGGCACGGTAGCACAGTGATTAGCACTGCTGCTTCACAGCTCCAGGGACCTGGGTTCGATTCCCGGCTTGGGTCACTGTCTGTACGGAGTTTGCACATTCTCCTCGTGTCTGCGTGGGTTTCCTCCGGGTGCTCCGGTTTCCTCCCACAGTCCAAAGATGTGCGGGTTAGGTTGATTGGCCATGCTAAAAAAAAGAAATTGCCCTTTAGTGCCCTGGGATGCGTAGATTCGAGGGATTAGCGGGTAAAATATGTAGGGATGTGGGGGTAGGGCCTGGATGGGATTGTGGTTGGTGCAGACTCGATGGGCTGCATGGCCTCTTTCTGTACTGTAGGGTTTCTATGAAATTTCTATGAAAATTACAGTGTCATTCATGCTCCTTCAGTGAGGGGAAAAAGTGGTGATGAAAGCAACATCATATTTCTCAATGCTGGGTCATGAAATGGTCCAGCTATTACTGGAGCTTTTTCTGAGGAGTCACCAGATAATTGACACCTGAAACCTGGAAATATTCTGTGCCCTACCTAACTGGTACTTCCTTTCGGCAAGGATAACTTTCTTCCTCTTCCCCATGCATGCAAATCTGTGTCCTGTGATGTTAATAGGACCCAGATGCAATTTTATCAGGGAATAATGAAAGTTCCACTCAGGATTGAACACAATGAATAAAGCCTAATAGGATTGGTTTCCAGTGGCAGCTGGAAGCAATATTTCATAGAAACCTCCCGCTACCGGAACTCAGATCACAGGGATTTGTGTGCAGTTATGCTTTTTGAATTTCCAAGGGATGTTTGAGCTTAGAGAATAATTAGCCTCGTTAAATACACGGAGCTTATGATGAGGGTCCTTCTTGCTGCATTGCTTTGGAGGGAGGAAGAGGAGCAACTTCACAATAGACAACAACCAGGAAGAATAGTGGTTGGATCTGTTCAAAGGCAGCAGGAGAGGAGGGCAGCTCATAGAAGGCTATACACAGTCCACAGATTTTAAAGGTCACCAGTGAGTTTTCTAGACTAGTTTGAGGAGCAGTGAACGAGTAGATGGGTGGTGCTTCTTCACACACACTGGCACTCATTTCAGGAGCCTCTTCCAAGAAGACCTGCTGGATCAAGCAGCTGAAAATTTTCAGTAGCTGTGAATGCTACCACCACCCTTAATCACTTATCCTCAGGCTCGTATCAGGATGCTAGAGAGATCATCAGCCAGTCTATAGTACACAAGGCATTATACTGATTACCAATGCCTGATTTGTTAGGGTCAATCAATATCACGTTCCCTATGGGCATCAACAGTCAAAATGACAGAGTTCAGGGATTTACAGCTGTTGTTGGCTTCTCTCATGCAGGGAATTGTAGATGGCACTTGTGTAGCCATCAAAGTATCAAAAGATCAATTGGAACACTCTGCAACAGAAAGGGATTTCACTTGATTGCCTGAATTCACCACAACAGGATCACCCAAGACTGGACCAATTTCCCAGGGAGCTGTCACAAAATCTTTAACCTGCACTATTCCAACCTCCTGGAATGTTAGAGTTGTTGCCTGGGCACTCTCCAGATATGGCTGATGACATTCCTCCACTTGCCTGAACTGATACAACAAGAGTCATGGGACCAGAGTATGATAACAGAGCATACTAGAAAACTTGCAAACAAAAGTTTAGGTATCTGGTTAGGCCTGGGAATTTCCAACATTATCCACCAGAGATTCTCCTGCATTAATGTAGTTTTCCACAACCCGCCAATAAATAGAGAATTCAGTGGAGGTAGAGCACCATCATCAACCTAACTTAAGCAAACACAGAAGAATGGACACCACAATCCTCTGTGAAGAGAGATGCCAGGGATAAGTTATTAATATAGTGCTCTGGGTAATTTGTTTATTTTCCTGCCCAAAGCTTCTCTGCTTTACCATTCCTATTTACATCTTGCACCACTCTCTTAATTTTGCATTAAAATATTTTAATAAAAATTGAAACCATTCAGATGACTTTCATATGAATACCAACAACGAGTTTGAATACTGACAACGAGTCTCATAAGCTGCTATGGACAACCACTCAGCTGAAAGCGAAAGGATGATTAAGATAATGCAGAATATAGGAATTGCTTTGGGTTCCATAAGAGGTTTCCAAAAAGATTTCCTAATTTGGCGGCTTCTGCAGGATAATCCACCAGTAGCTTCATCAAAGCCATATGCTAGTACTTTGGTTGCCACCTTGTAGCATGGTGGCACTGCTGTCTCAGCGCCAGGGACCCGGGTTCAATTTTGGCCTTGGGTGACTGTCTATGTGGAGATTGCACATTCTCCCCGTGTCTATGTGGGTTTCCTTTGGATGCTCCAGTTTCTCCCCACAGTCCATGCGAAATTGCTCCTTGGTATGCCAAGATGTGTAGGGGGATTAGTGGGGTAAATACGTGGAGTTACGGGAATGGGGTTTGGGTAAGATGCTCTATTGGACAGTTGGTGCAGAGTCGATGGGCCTAATGGCCTCCTTCTGCACTGTAGGGATTCTGTGATTCTATGATTGACATGGGCTAGGTGTTTTCTGGCACCATGGTGAATATTGCTTATGGTACTGACAGGGAGTAGATGTGCTGACATCCTGAGAAAGGGCATCAAAGTGAAGCTTATGTCTTAGACCAGATTCCAAGTGATTACCTTTATAAATTATCATTAAGAGAGATTTATAACCCAGATATTGCAGGAGTAATGATGGTTAAGCTGTCAGTATTCACCACTGTTACTGTGATACTGATAGCAACTTCCGGCTTCCGAAACAAGGAAATCCAGATGTTGCTCCTCAAGGTGCGCTATTGTTTAAAGTCTATCTATTAGTGTCACAAGTACATTACGTTAACACTGCAATGAAGTTACTGTTAAATTCCCTGGTTGCCACATTTGGGCGACTGTTCGGGTACACTGAGGGAAAATTTTGCATGGCCAATGCACCCAACCAGCACGTCTTTCGGATGGTGGGAGAAAACTGGAGCATCCAGAGGAAACCCATGCAGACACGGGGAGAATGTGCAGACTCCGCACAGACAGTGACCCAACCCGGAATCAAACCCGGGGCCCTGGTACTCTGAGGCAGCAGTGCTTGCCACCGTGCCACCCTGAAGTCCTATTGAAGTCCTCATAAAAATAAATCACTCAAATTGATATAATCTTCCACTTTTTATATTATTAGTTTTGTTATAAAAATCCTTGAAAAGTTACACCTTATTAAATGAGATGGAACTGGATCTTTAATGCATGAGTATTGCTGAACAACCCCTCTGGCCCTAAAATAAAATCACAAAGGTATGAACCAGAAACAGAAATAGGCTACTTGGCCCCTTGAGCCTGCTCCGCAATTCAATAAGATTATGGCTGATCTGATTGTATCCCCGACTTCATATTCCCACCAACCCCTGATAACCTTTCATCCCCTTGCTTAGCAAGATCTATTTACCTCTGCCTTAAAAATATTTAAAGACTCTGCTTCCACAGCCTTTTGGGGAAGAGAGTTTCAAAAACTCATGACCCACTGAGAGAAAAAATTCTCCTAATCTCTGTCTTAAATGGGCGACTCATTATTTTTAAATAGTAACCCCTAGTTTTAGATTCTTTTTTTTTTATACTTTTCGAATTCAATCAAATCAAGTCCAATTCACAGTCTCAACAAGTTGAGACATTCCTGATCCAAGCTGACAAGACCGGGTCTGCAACCCCTGTCTTGGGCCTGATCTACATGAGCCAAGCTGATTGGAGTAGGTGCAGGTCTTCCTCCTCCAAGGCTTGATCTCATTTGCATCTTAGCCAAAAGGCCGAGATGCTGCTTTTAAAAATTGCTTCATATGAAAATGAAGCTTAAATGTAACCTAATGACCTCAACCAAGTGCAGCATCCGCATACTACACTTGATCTTAGCCAAAAGGGCATCCTTTCCACGTCTACCCTGTCAAGACCCCACAAGATCTTATATGTTTCAATCCATACGCCTATTACTCTTCTAAACTCCAGCGGATACAAGCATAGTCTGTCCAATTTTTATCATAAGACAACCCATCCAATATTAGTCTAATAAAACTTAGCTGAGCTGCTTCCAACGTATTTACAGATTTCCTTAAAAAGAAGACCTGTACTGTATACTGTACTCCAGATGTCGTCTCACCAATGCCTGTATAACTGAAGCATAACTTCCCTACATTTGTATTCAATTCCCCTTGCAATAAAGGATAACATTCTATTAGCTTTCCCACTTACCGTACCTTGTACAACTATGATTTATTTGGACTAAGATTTATGGGATTCACTTGTTTGCAATAACTCCCCAATTGTAAATCAGATCAAGTTCTACAGACTTAACCACATGGTAAGAAAGAGCACTTTAAATGGTGAATTCAGAAAGTTTATTAATTATTAAAGTGTTATAAATCAGAAAGCTAAAAAGCAACGTGTCAATTAGCAGTAATTAACAGTAAGATGAAAAAGCTTAACTTTTACAATGGAACATACTCTCACCACCCTTCTCAGATCAGGACATGAGTGAAGGCACTGTTAAAATACACCCTCCTCAATATGGCTTCTCAAGGCCCCTTTTAAATCCTTAAAATGCTGAAAGCCCATTTTAGCCAATGGTCTATAACTTGTCAATAATGAAACAGAGGGAGTGATTTTCTGACCTTACTGCATCTGGCACAGTTCATGCCAAACCTGGGAAATAGCGTGCGGGCCTAAAAATCGGTCTCACACCAGCTGAAAAATGGTTTTCAATCGACCTGGTCCCTTTCTAATGGTGCAAACCAGATTACGGCCAGACAGGGCGCCATGTCAATTAGCATATTTAAAGTAAGATTTAAACATGCATAGCTCGTTCAACACCAGATTCCCCCAGCTCCCGAGACCTTCCGACCTTTGGATGCAATGCGAGACCGGGTGCAATGGCCATGCCAGGGGGTGGTAGCCCCCTGTGCATGCCACGGGGCACAGAGGCCATTGAAGATGATAGATTCTGAATAATATAGAAAATGTTTGGGAAACTAGAACATTCATAATGTGCAAGTGTGTTAGACCAATTGTCTAATTTAATTACCCTATTTAAAATATTGTAATTTTTTTAACATTTTGCATTTTTGGTTTATAACCTTTGAAAGGATGCTGTCGTGCTCTGTACTCTGGGAATTGGAACAGCTTTTGGAGAATCCATTCTGGACAACACTCCCCGTCATGCTACAATTGTTACCAAAGAGTACAGTGAGCTTCTTCGGATTGAACAGAAAGACTTCAAAACACTCTGGGAGGTAAATCTGAAAACAGTGTGTACTTTTCAACCTAAAAAAATGCAATTGTTCTGAATGGCAGACTTAGTGTCTGTTTAATATAATGTGCAATGGATCATAGCACCTCCATGTAGCATTGTTGTTTGCAAATGTTTGTTATGAGTCCGAGAATGCACCTCAATGAAAATCAGCAATCTAAATGAACAGCTCTGATTAATTTGATATCACAGGTTTTGGTAGAGTATTGTTGTTGGTAGCTCCAGCAAACAGTGGATTCAATATAATTGACAAAAGAGAGTTTGATCGGGAAAAAAAGTGCACAGCAAATCATCATGGGTGGAATTTTCTCAAAGGTGTCGAATGGGCGAGGAAATGGTAGGTTTTCTGGCCAGTTTTTTCAGTGAGGTAAGTGACAGCACCCTGCATACAGAAACTGTAATACGAATCTCGACAGTGGGGCGTGGAACCTCAGCTCATCTGTGAAGCCGGCTGCTCAGCGAGGGGGCTCCAGTGTGCAGGTGCCCCGATCTCCCAGTATACTGTGTACATGAGGTTGATTTTGCTGGCAAACAGAGTCAGCAAGATTGCGAGAGGTGGGAAACTGGGCGTGAACCCGATTTTTCACCTCTTGCCCTATCTTACCAGCTGGCCACGCCAATTGACCAACATGGAGAGCCAGTAAGATTGCACCCTATATCTGGAATGCATTGTCTGAAGTTTTGTTTTATATTCATTCACAAGATATGGACTTCATAGGGCCAGCATTTATTGTCCATCCATAATTGTCCTTGCGAAGTGGTGGTGAGCCACTTTCTTGAACGCAATTGAGACACCATTGTCAGAGGGCAGTTACTAGTCAACCACATTGCTATTGTCCTGGAGTCAAGTGTAGGCCAATCTAGATAAGGACAGAAGATGGGCTGTATGGTGTCACAGTGGTTAGCACTGCTGCTTCCCAGCACCAGGGACTCGGGTTCGATTCCCGGCTTGGGTGACTGTCTGTGTGGAGTTTGCACGTTCTCCCCGTGTCTGCGTGGGTTTCCTCTGGGTGTTCTTTTTTTCTCCCACAGTCCAAAAATGTGCGGGTTAGATTGATTGGCCATGCTAAATTGCTCCTTAGTGTTAGGAGGATGTCAGGGGGATTAGTAGGGTAAATATGTGGGGTTACGGGGATAAGCCCTGGGTGGGATTGTTGTCCTTGCAGACTTAATGGCCTCCTTCTGCACTCTAGGTATTCTGTTCTATTCTAAGATTTCTTTCCCTAAAGGATATTTGTGAAACAGATTCATTTTTATAACCACCTGGTGGCTTCATTATCATCATTACTGATATGAGCTTTTTATTCCAGATTTTATTTAATTAATTGAATTTAAATTTCCTCAGCTGTCATGATGGGATTTGAAGTCACGTCTCCAAACCTCTAGTCCAGACCCCTGGAACATAGCCAATATGGAAATATATTCAATAATAATTTTCAAAAGGCAATTAGCTATGTGCTTCAAAAGAAAAAAAAAGAACTATAGAGAAAGTGTCAGAAAGTGAAACTAATTGGATTGTTTTTTAAAGAGACACATTGGATTGAATGTCTTCCCTCTTTTGTATCATTCCAGGAGACCAGAACCATTATCATGTAAATTCTGTGGAGAAAGATTTGGGGAAGGAGACCATTACCAGGGTTTTTCGTCCCCTTGGGGCCACCTCAGGACCACATTCCAGGTCTACCACAAAGTTCCTGATAGCATCCCTGGGGCAATTATAACACAAGCAGAAGGGAAAGGAAATTCACTGGGGAGCTGGATACCATCTCCACTGTCACCTGTATGTAACTGGTGGGGAGACAAGGACCAACACCACTTCTGACGAAGATGAGTGGAGGAACCAAAGATTAAGCTGTGGGGTGGTGGTAAACTTCACTGCCTGGATTTCCATTCATCTCTGCTTTGGTGGGATTGCAGTGCTGCATCCAATTTATCAAGTCAGTGAAGGTGACATCCTGATAACAATAAATATACAATCAGTCCACAAGGGGTTAAATATGTCTTAAAGAACAGATTGAAAAAAGGAAGATTGTTAAATGGCTATTAACATGATATGAAAGAAGGCATAATTTGTGAAATTAAAGTAATTTATGAGACGCAGGGAAAGTATAAATAGCAGAGGCAGTGGGTGGTGATGTAGGTAGAAATAGAACCAGGTAAAGAGAGCAAGCTCCAGGAGCCTAAGAGAACAAAATAAGCAGGACTACATCAACAATCCGACTGAAGATCCTAATTCCCACTATCAACCTGCCCATCTACTGATAGGCTGATGTATCTATCTAATACTGCCAACTTCTCATGTTAGAGAAGAAATCAGGAACTAAAGTTGCTATCTGAAGTTATTGGTCACTGGGCTTGACATGTGTATTGACTAATGCCAAATTTAAATCACATTTAAACTGTCTATTTTGAATCGTTTATTGGTACCTTCACAGGATGTGGTAACTGCTGGCGAGGCCAGCATTTGTTGCCCATCCTTAATTGCCCTTGAGAAGGTAGTGGTGAGACACCTTCTTAAATCACTGCAGTCCATGTAGTGTACCTACATCCACAATCCTGTTCGGGAGGGAGTTTCAGGATTTTGACTCAGCGACAGTGAAGGAACAGTAATATATTTTCAAGTCATAATGTGCGCAACTCGGAGGGGAACTTGCATGTGGTTTGTTCCCATACTTCTGCTGCCCGTGATCTTCTCAATGGGAGAAATCGTGAGTTTGGCAGGTGCTTTCAGATGCGGCAGTGCATTTTGTAGTTGGTACACACTGCTGCCGCTGAGCATCATTAATAGAGGAATCAAATGCTAAAGTTGGTGGAGGGGTGCCAATCATGCAGGCTGCTTTATCCTGGATGGTGTTGAGTTCCTCGAGTGTTGTAGAAGCTGCGCTCATCCAGGCAAGTGGAGAGTACTCCATCATACTTATAACTCTGCTTCATCGATAGAGGGCAGGCTGTGGGGAAATTAAAAGTTTATTTATTAATGTTACAAGTAGCTTACATTAACACCGCAATGAAGTTTCTGTGAAAATCCCCTAGTCGTCGCACTCTGGCGCCTGTTCGGGTACACTGAGGGAGAATTTAGCATTGCCAATGCATCTAACCAGCACGTTTTTCAGACTGTGGGAGGAAACCAGAGCACCCGAAGGAAACCCATGCAAACACAGGGAGAACGTGCAAAAATAGTACGTGAGTTACTCTCCACAGAACCCGCAGACTCTGACCCGCTCTTGTAGCCACATTATTTATATGGTTGGTCTAGTTCAGTTTCTGGTCAATGGTAATCCTGAGGATATTGATAAGGGGGAAATATAAGGTAAGTCTATTGAATGCCAAGGGGAGATAGCTAGATTCTCCCTTGTTGGAGATGGTTTTTCCTGGCATTTGTGTGGCATGAATATTATTGGCCACTTACCAGCCCACGTCTAAATGTTGACCAGATTTTGCTGCATATGGACACAGCTGTTTCAGTATCTGAGGAGTCGTGAATGGTGCAATCATCAATGAACATCCCATTTGACCTTCTGATGGAAGGAATGTCATTGATGAAGCAGCTGAAGATAGTTGGGCCGAAGATACCCTGGGAAACTCCTGAGCAATGCTCTGGGACAGAGCTGATTGACCTCCAACAACCATCTTCCATTGTACTAAGTATGACTCCAACCAGTGGAGTCCTCCATTCCTCCTGATCACATTGACTCCAGTTTTGCTACGCCTCTCTGATGCCACACTCACTCAAATGCAACCTTGATGTCAAGAGCAATCACTCTCACCTTGCCTCTTGAGTTGTCTATGTTTGGGCCAAGGCTGTAATGAGGTAAGGAGCTGAGTGGCCTTGGCAGAATCCGAACTTAGTGCCGGTGAGCAGGTTATTGCTGTTAGTGCTACTGTTGATGACACCTTTCATCGCTTTGCTGATAATTGAAAATAGACTAATGGGGCAGTAATTGGCTGGGTTGGAATTGTCCTGCATCTTGTGGACAGGACATACCTGAGCACTTTTCCACATTGTCAGGTAGAAGCCAAGGTTGTAGCTGTACTGGAGCAGCTTGGTTAGGTGGTTCTGGAGTACATGTCTTCAGCACAATTGCTGGAATATTATCAGGGCTCCATAGCTTTTGTAGTATCCTTCAGATATTTCTTGATGCCGGGCTGAAAACTGGCTTCTGTGTTTCTGGGATGCTCAGGAGGAGACCAAGAAGGGTCATCCACTTAGCATTTCTGGCTAAAGATGGTTTCAAATAATTCAGTCTTGTCTTTTGCACTGTTGTGCTGGGCTCCTCATCAGTGAGGATGGTGATATTTGTGAAACTTTCTCCTCCAGTTAGTTAATTGTCTACCACTGTTCGTGATCGGATGTGGCGGGACTGTAGAGCTTAGATGTGATCTGTTAATTGTGGAATCATTTCGCTTTGTCTATTATTTGCTGCTTATGCTGATTGGCATGCAAGTAGCCCTGTGTTGTAGATTCGCCTCATTTTCAAGTATGATTGATGCTGTTCCTGATGCTGTTCCTACCATGCTCTCCTACACTTTTCATTGAACCAAAGTTAGTCCCCTGACCTGATGGATATGCTGGGCCACGAAATTACAGAATGGGGTTGAATACAATCCTGTTGCTGCTGATAGCCCACACGGATGCCCAGTTTACTGTTGCTGGATCTCTTCTAAATCTATCTTATTTAGCATGGTGGTAGTGCCACCCAACTCAATGGAGGATTTCCTCAATATCAAGATGGGACTTCATCTCACTCCAGCTAATATTGTCATGGACAGATGCATCTGTGGCAGATAGATTGATGAGAACAAGGTCACATAGCTTTTTCCCTCTTGTTGGTTCCCTCACCACCTTCTGCAGACCCAATTGAGCAGCTATACATCCTTTACAACTCAGCCAGCTTGGTCTGTCGTGGTGCTACTGAGCCATCCTTGGTGATGGACATTGACCTCTCCCACCCAGAATACATTCTGTGTCCTTGCTGCCCTCAATGCTTCTTCCAATTGGTGTTGGACATGGAGGAGTCGTGGTTTATCAGCTGTTGTGTGGGACGGTATGTGGCAATCAGCAGGAGGTTTTAGCCAGTTTCTGTTGGCTTGAATTCTGTTACTAGATTTAACAACTCACAAGAGGAAAGTCCTCATTGATGTATTATTTTATACAGAACCATAATTTGTGTGAAAAGCTATATTTGCAACTGCTCCATATCCTCAAGGGCAATTAGGGGTAGACCTAGCCAGCGATGCCCATGTCCCACAAAAATATTCTTTTAAAAACTACACATATGTTCACTTTGGTTGACATAGGGATTGTATTGTATTGGCATTGTAATATTCCCAAACATTATCATTACATGAGCTCAGAGTTATTTTTAAATAGGTCTTCTTTTGTATACTTAGTTGTAGTTATCCCCCCCCCATCAAATTCTGGAAACCAGAATATAATAAAGACGCCCTAATTCTCAAGTTAAGCAATTAATAGTGTAAATTGTTTGCATGTGACTGCATTCTGAATGCTAATTCAGAACTGTGTTTGCAAAGTCTGTTCAAGCAAAGACCACATTGTTTAAATAGAAATTAAATGAATGAGCTCCACCTGCCACTTGATACATGAAAGTAAACCATCAATCACAATGACTGGCCCTCAAGGGCTTGACATATCATTTCAAAGTAGGAAAACAGAGGCTCTATATAGTAGGCTCTGATGGTTGGTGTGATTGATACTATGTGAAAGAAGCAAATGAATGCTTTGTCTAAGAAAAGAGTTCACATTTACTGGCTTCTTCAAGAACTGTTGACCCTAATCTAATTATAGGGAATTCTAGTTTGTGAGATTATCTGTCTCCAATGTTTTCAGATGCGTTCCTTTAAGAGGGTAATTAATAACATTAAAGAACTATTGGTTAATATTTGAGGAATTGAATAATAGTAAAACAGCTACTAAAAGTGAAGATATCCGTTAAGCATATGGTCTCTTTCATGGATTATTCAATTCTTTCTTTCTATGATGTCACCTTTTATCAATGGTGTATGGCTTAATCCATCTTTATCCATGGGTGGAATTCTTTGATCTCATTGGCCTATCACCACTACCAGCGAGAACAGAGAATTTGAAGCTCAGCCAAAACTCCATTCACTGCAGTGGGATTGGAGAATCCTAGCCATGGGCGGAGTTGGAAATTTACAGCGCTTGTCTTGGGTTTCATAACTCTGAAAGTTTGAGATAGAGACTGGTCAATGTGCTGTGTTTTGTTGGAATGTTGTGTGTTAGTTATATGATGAGCCAGACATTTTTTGTGAATTTAAATTATCTCGTGATCTAAATGTATAAAGTTATGATTGCAATGGAAAATGGATCTAATCAAGGTGAACTTGCTTTGATGGTGGTTGATTTCTGCCAATTACTACTTTAACTGCTGTCTAATGTTAGTGTAGTCTCAGAAGTGACCAAAACTTACAAACATTAATTAAGAATCCACAGTCACCCCATGTAAAGGATTCTACTTTTGTCTTGAGTGAGCTGGGCTACAAAACTTTTATAAATAGGTTTATTGAAAAGATTTTCCTTTTTGGGTGACTGTGATATTTTATGCTTCTAGAAACATTATTATAAATTCATAATGTAACCATAATGGTAAATATCCTTAGTACCCCCAATATTCAGTGGATGGTAACCCCTGTGGTAAAATTCGTACCTCCAATATTTGGTGGATGATAATCCCCCACGGTAAAATTCATGTGTATGCACTCATCAGGTATGCACAATATTCAGTCCTGGGGCTATACGCGGTCACCTAACTCAAGTCTGAAACATATTTGGATGTGTTGTAATTGTGGTAGCAGTGATAATGGATCATTTTAAGCCACACTAAATGTTGTGCTAATACTTGCAAAGCTGCTGAAAGGTTCCCAATAGGTCCAAATGGAATCCCAAGGATGATAATGGTATTAAGTGCTTATTTTGCATTAGTGTTTAATCTTGAAAATGATGCTCATTTATTTGTAGGAAGTTGCACTGTAACAGTAAAATTGTGATGGCCAGAGTCAGTTCTGATTACATACACCCTGTCTACATATTCATGTACTCATTGCACTTGAGCTTTGAGTACATCTATTTCACGTAATTTACTGATGAAGTGTAGATTTGTAGAAGGATTAGCGAATTATGTGCAAGCAACATCTAAAGAAATGTGGGCAATTGAAGGGAAATGTCAGAAAAATTTTGAAAGCTTTTAGAAAGGGTTGTTGATGTTTCTAAATGAACTAATCACTTACAATGTGATGTTTAGTCCTCTGAGTACTTGTGGATGGATACAGAACATGTCTAATGCATTCTAAAACCTGGTTGCATTGAACCTATCTGTTGTAATGATCCTCTTTTCTCAAATTTAAAGTTTTTATTTATTAGTGTCACAAGGAGGCTTACGTTAACTTCGCAATGAAAATCCCCTAGTTGCTACATTCTGGCACCTGTTCGGGTACACTGAGGGAGAATTTAACACGGTCAATGTGCCAAACCAGCATGTCTTTTGGACTGAGAGGAAACTGGAGCACCCGGAGGAAACCCACGCAGACATTGGGAGAACGTGCAGACTCCGCGCAGACAGTGACCCAAACTGGTTCCCTGGTGTTGTGAAGCAGCAGTGCTAGCCACTCTATAGCCTTATGTGCCTTGTACCTCCTTGCAGTCTCCTGCTCCCCACCCTTCTTTCTACAGCTTGCTACTTCTGCTTGTTGTGGTGCTTTCCTGACTCACTTGGTTGCTTCCTCTTACTCAGCATTTCCCTTCTCTGACCCCACTCATTGCTTCCCGCTTGCCACCACTCTCCCGACCCTTTGCTCACAGGGAGAAGGGCGGTGGGTGGGGTCGGGAGAAGAAAGTGGCGAGTGGGAAGCAGTGAGGATGTTGGGGGAAAGAAGCAGTAAAAGCATGCGGGAGGAGACAAGGGGATCAGGAGAGGGGTGGCATGTGCAGCGCTGCTGTGTTTTACATTTAAAGTAAAGTGAGCATGTACTAAAACAACAGCACTATTCGGATGAGTTCCACTATTTACAAACCACCAAAAATGCATTATTAGAACACCCTTTACACAGAGGATGTGTTCCAAAAGCAGGAAATAGCACAGATATGCCCCTGTATATGAAAAGGGGGTAAGGGCAGGAACTGGAGTAGAATTGGAAAGAATGTTCCATGTATGCCACTAAATAGCAATGCCTTTTTATTTGGGGAGAGTAAGTGGAGGCAAAAGAGAAGCTTGTTTGAGAATAAACCCAGTATGAGAGAGGTGGTGAATCGGCACTAGTTGGGCCTCCGGAAGTCCTACAGGCCATCCTGCTAATGAATGGAGTTGTGGAGAGACTGGTTGTCTGATTAAAAACAGATGGTTGGAACCAGGAAATTGGAAGCCAAGAAGTGGCAGTGTCCATAGTCACAGATTTAACTTGGAAGAGACTGGACAAAAGGAGAAAAAAATAATTGAGAGGGGAAGATGCATGGGGGTGAAGGGTGTTCCTTGATCTTGGAAAGGAGGTAGAATTGGATCATGCAAGGCCAGAGTTAATTTTAAAATTCCCATAACTGTGAAATGTTTAGAACATCTTGGATTTAATAATTGGATGGCTTTGTCTAAATAATGCACTTGTTTGTAAGGGATATTTTTAAAACAAATTATATTTCAGTGAAAGTTATGAAAGTGCAGCACTGAAATATTGTGGGGGAGGGGGGATCATTAAATGAAGTCAGCTTGGGTATGCATGGAGAAAAATCTTGACCGTTTGCTGTTTTGCAGTGTTGGGAGGTATGATAGATGGAACAAACTTAAAATGTCAGCAAATGAGAATTTGCATCAAATCTCTGCTTGTAACATGTTGCCTTTTCACTCTGAAACCTTGCTCTCTGCTGCCACCTACACCATGCTGTAACAAGTGTATTTTTGGCCTTTCTGTCAGTGAACAAAAACACAAGATTTCACCAGTATCTCAGAATTGGTACAAAGCAGGAGGCCATTTGGCCCTTCGGCGGTGGCTTTCCACCTTCTCTTAGAAACCCTGCACATTCTTCCTTTGACTGAATCTGAGTACTCCCAGGCAATGCATTCCAGTCATGGAGGTTTACAGCATGGAAACAGGCCCAACTTGTCCATGTTGCCCCTTTTTTTTAAACCCCTAAGCTAGTCCCAATTGTCCACATTTGGCCCAGATCTCTCTATACCCATTTTGCCCATGTAACTGTCTAAACGCTTTTTAAAAGACAAAATTGTACCTGCCTCTACTGCTTCTGGCAGCTTGTTCCAGACATTCACCACCTTCTGTGAAAAATTTGCCCCTCTGGACCCTTTTGTATCGCTCCCCTCTCACCTTAAACCTATGCCCTCTAGTTTTAGACTCCCCTACCTTTGGGCAAAGATATTGACTATTGTTGCCTCTTATCTGCCGCACAGTCTGTTTTAACCCTCATACGGTGGACAAATAACTGCGAGTAGACGCCTTATTAGTACAACCAATATTTATTTAAACCCACACAATCAATAATCACCCACCCAACCAACAATAAGTTATCTTGCAGGAAAATACTAAAGTTCAAGTCCAATATAAGACCTTAACTTTGCATGACTGGCAAGTACCCAAGCAGATATTGGCCTTTATCTGTGCATTGGTCTCGGTCGTCCTCTGCGTAGTCTGGTCCTTTGGTCTGGCACTCTGGCTCTGGTCTTCCTTCCTTCTCTGGTGTGGTGGCTCTCCTCGTGCTGGTCGTCGCTGGCAATGTTCACCATTGTTGTAGCCCGTTCATGGGGTCACAGAGAGAGAGAGAGCGAGAGATTCCTGGTTGCGCAGAACCCTTTATACCTCATTGGGTTTCATGCCCCTTTTGGCCATTGCCAATCAATCGATCAGGACTTGATCACCCTGATCGATAAGAGTCCAATCAGGTGCTGCCACACCGATCTCTGGGTGTGTCCCCAATGGCCATGTCTGTAGGTGCTGGAGACACATAGGTCACATACCTCCCTCCTAAAAAATAAGGGGTCACGGTGCCCTTATATCTGATAAACAACCCAGTATGACCAGAAGGTCTCTTTAATCCTGGAGATGAAACAACCCAGTGTGACCAGAAAGTCTGTCTCACCCTGGAGATGAAACATATCCTGTTTATTCACTCGTCAGGGTTGCAGCCTGTTTGTCTCTGTCTTTTAGGCTGCAGCCTGTCGTTTTAGTTCTTGCCCAATTGTCCCAGAGTGCTTTGCAAATCGCCATTTTAGATGGCCTGTTTGGCCACAGTCCCCCCCCCTTTGTTCCTGAACGCGAAGCGTGATGGATCACAAACTGAGGACCTGTAGCTGTCAGGAATTCCCCAGTCACTCAACAATCAAGTAAGGCCCAGGCATTGGCATGCACAGTGATAATACATTCCTACAACATATTCCAGAAGCTACAGACAACAACACTCTACAAATACAAACAACCACATATTCTAAACACCATTATTACAATAAGCTAGTTACCCACAAATACAGACAATCAGATATTCCAAACCCCATTTTAGGTTCAGAGTTATGCACAGAACAATAATAAATCATTGATACAGATGCAAAAGGGAAATAACATTTAAATTTGGATTTTGGAGGGTCATGCACCAAAAGTGCTGAAGAGGTAGATTTAACTCTCCAAAGTATTTGTTATTTTAAAATGATCCAAATTTGCATAATAAACACATTTTGTTACAGTTACCATTTTAGATTTAAACTCCCACAGTCACAGCTCAAAATCTATCTCCTTCTGGCATACACCTGCTATGTTCTTTTATGACCCAATTAACACAATGTAACCAAATAACAAGTTAGAAGTAATTCAAATGATTTTCTACCAGTTTAACAAATTATGGAGGAAATTCCTCCATCATTCTGTCTACTTTACCAATTTTATTTATGAATAACATGATTTGCACAAATAGTTTATTTGTTCCTCTTTTAAGCATTTTAACTCCTGTAACCCCAAATAACTAAGTACTAGGAAAAATCCTCTCACCTGTTGTAAAGTCATTGACACTCTCCAGAGCCCTTAACTTTTCAGAAAAATTAACTCCCAACTTATTAGCATTTACATACATTGAACCGAACAAACTTTACATGTGAACATGAGGATTACCACAGATAACATTTACTCAGTATGGGAAAGTCACAAAACAAACAGATATTACTTTGTAAAATTATCTCTCATTCAAATGGTTACATCATAAACTGAGAATATGTTTCAATGCATCCCTCTTTGAAACACAAAACCCATACAGACTCTCTTTCCATTACCCTTTATTTGTCAAAATTAAACTTATTTACCTCTTTAGAATTTAGGCAACTTCCCATTTATAAGTTGGTTATTTTGTGTGCTCAATTTATTCTATCAATTAAATGTCAGAAACTGTAACGCTTAAGCGTAACCAATCACTTTAATTTGAAAGTTAACAGTGAGAAAATCTGACTGAGCCAAACTCTTCAAGTCTCAATTATCACTAGGTTGTGATAAACAATCTTGGAGTCTTGAAACTGCTAGACTTGTTATTCACAAGCCATCTATTTAAAACAAAGCACAAAAAATACATTCGGCTTGGAGCCAAATGAATTAATTTGGTCTCAAAATCTGTCAAATTAAAAACAAAAATTAAAATTTACAACCTCCAATGTATATAATTTTTTAATTGCCAAATTAGGAACAGAAGATGGTGAAATCTCTGCCAGTTTTAAAAAAAACACAAGAAATAAAACACATTCCAATGTGATGATGTCACGATTTCTTCAAGACCAAGGAAAGAACACATGGTTTCCTCCAAGGTTTAAATCCTTTTCTTAACAAAATTTGAACCCAGGATTATTCAAAATTCAAATTGGTTATTTCAAACTTCAATTTATGTACTCTGATTTTGAAATTTCAACTTACTTTCCAAAAATTGTGTTCAAAGTAGCGTCCCACATATATAAATTTCCAATTTTTATTTAAACTCTATCAAACCCACTGTTGTAAAATCACAATTAGGGGAAGAACATTAAAACATTAAAGCAAACAACAACAAAACATCCACGCAACCACTTTATTAAACACACACAGGACACACATGGAAGCTTCCAACATTCATTCCACAGCACTGCCTCTTTCATTCAAACTTAACATTTTAAACTGGGATGAAAAAACATTTAAAGAGAATACAGAAAATTGATTAAGACAGTCGCCTTCATTCTTCTTTCTTCCAAACTGTAATTAAACTCAAAAACAGAAGTAAATTCAAGAAATCTTATACTTAAATTTTAACAGTTTTAACACTTCCTCAGCCCCTTTGAAGTTAAACCAAAGTGTAAAGCATTGCATTTATTGCCCGCAATAAATACTCCACAAGAACAAACAGGCTTCAACAACTCCTGCTCTCAATCTAATGCAACAACAACCATCTACATTCGACAAGTAACCAGACCACACAAACACACTGAAATACAAAAACTCCTCAAATTATTAGCTCAACCGTAGATTTTCTCTAATCAATTTTCTTCATCTTGTCAATTAATTTATAATATTTCCATAGTAAGTTGAGAGAACATAGTTCCTTTCTCTCAAAATTCTGTAACACACACTGCACACTCCCTCCTTTTTAAAAAAAAAACAAAGGACCACTTGGGGTTCTTCGTGATGTTAGTGAGGGTGTAAGCTCCTTACCCCACATGGTCTGTTTAATGGGGTTCATGGGTATCCTTCTCTATCAATGTCTCCTGGTAATTCTGTGCCCTCCTTGCAACTAAAAGTCACAGGATTCACCAGACCAGGGGCAAATTCTAAACTTACTGATGAATTAGGGGCCTCCGGAAAAGGAGGTGGGGATCCCCAGTCAATGCCACGTGCAAAATGGGCATTCTTTTCCAGATACAATCCACAACCCAATCCATAAACACCATCTCCCTCAGACTCATCTGTCCCAAATATAGACAACATCCCTATCTGCATTGGCAACTGAGATTTTAATAGACTAATCTCCTGCTGGAACTTGGAGTAATCAGAACTTTGATTCTTTTCACTAACTTGATGTACTTTAAACTGACTCATAGACAATATATTTACCTCATTGTTTTGTTCCTGCTTATCTACTTTTCCACAAAATTACTTATTTTCTTCTCTTAACTTCTCAACTAACTCTCATAATTTCTAACTTATCTTTTAACTTCATTTTCTCTGACTTCTCACTCTGTAACTCTTCTAAACTAATAATCACAACTTTACTCAATTTCAACAAACATTTTCCTTTATCTCTGTTTCTCCCATTAAAACATCTCTGACTCACGGATCCCAGATCCAAAAACTCACTGTAGTATTCTACCCATTTCTCTAGGCATAGTCCCAGGAGAACAAGAAGTGACTGAAGGGGTACAGTGCCTGCTAATTAACCAATCAGTCCCTCTAAGTCAGTTGGTATCAAGGGTATGATGAACACCTTCTCTCTACTCCAGAGTTAGGTTTGAGCCTTGCCTCATGGTCGACAATAGAGTTCACCCTTCCCCTTGACTAACCTTACTTCAAAATCTCACTTCTAGATAAACTAAAGGATCATCCCAATACTTCTGCCCTAGGGATCCCAGTCCAGCCTCGGTATTGGTACAAGATTCTGCCCATGGGGGCCACCCTTTCTTAATATATTCCCTGATTCTTTTTTCCCATATGGGACACTTCTCTGTCTCTATACTGTTTCCTGCCATTCTATATTTAATGACAAGGGGTAGGGAGTCGATCGGACTGCGGGTACGGCTTTGGGCTCTGTTCCGGTCTTAATCCCTCTGGGTTCTACTACAAACCTACAGAGTTAACCCTATCCTCCTTGTTAGTAACAATAAATACACAATACACAATTTCCTGAAAGCAGTTATTTGTCCAGTAAGGAGTTTACACCTGTCGGCTCTGAATTTAAAATAACCGTTCAATATGGATTCTGTGGGGTTCGATATCGGAGCAACAAAGTTACTTCTTATCGAGCCCACCCAGGGACGCCAATGTTGCCTCTTATCTGCCGCACAGTCTGTTTTAACCCTCATACGGTGGACAAATAACTACGAGTAGACGTCTTATGAGTACAACCAATATTTATTTAAACCCACACAATCAATAATCACCCACCCAACCAACGATACGTTATCTTGCAGGAAAATACTAAAGTTCAAGTCCAATATAAGACCTTAACTTAACTTTGCAAGACTGGCAAGTACCCAAGCAGATATTGGCCTTTATCTGTGCGCTGGTCTCAGTCGTCCTC
The DNA here is from genome assembly GCF_964213995.1 of Mustelus asterias. Lineage (NCBI taxonomy): Eukaryota > Metazoa > Chordata > Chondrichthyes > Carcharhiniformes > Triakidae > Mustelus > Mustelus asterias. Next base: position 54,759,916 of record NC_135814.1, read on the forward strand.
TGCGTAGTCTGGTCTGGCACTCTGGCTCTGGTCTTCCTTCCTTCTCTGGTGTGGTGGCTCTCCTCGTGCTGGTCGTCGCTGGCGATGTTCACCATTGTTGTAGCCTGTTAATGGGGTCAGAGCGAGCGCGAGAGAGAGAGCGAAAGAAAGAGAGAGAGATTCCTGGTTGCGCAGCACCCTTTATACCTCGTTGGGTTTCACGCCCCTTTTGGCCATTACCAATCAATCAATCAGGACTTGATCACCCTGATAGATAAGAGTCCAATCAGGTGCTGCCACACCGATCTCTGGGTGTGTCCCCAACGGCCATGTCTGTAGGTACTGGAGGCACATAGGTCACATACCTCCCTCCTAAATAAGGGGTCACGGTGCCCTTGTATCTGGTAAACAACCCAGTGTGACCAGACAGTCTCTTTCATCCTGGAGATGAAACATATCCTGTTTATTCACTCGTCAGGATTGCAGCCTGTTTGTCTCTGTCTTTTAAACTGCAGCCTGTCGTTTTAGTTCTTGCCCAGTTGTCCCAGAGTGCTTTGCAAATCGCCATTTTAGATGGCCCATTTGGCCACACTATCTAGCTGATTTATGCCCCTCGTTATTTTATAGACCTCTATGAGCTCACCCCTCATCCTTCTACACTTCAGAGAAAAAGTCCCAGTCTATCCAGCCTCTCATTACTCAAACCATCAAGTCCCGGTAGCATCCTAGTAAATCTTTTCTGCACTCTTCCTAGTTTAATATCCTTTCTATAATTAGGTGACCAGAACTGTACACAGTATTCCAAGTATAGCCTTACCAATGTCTTGTGCAACCTCAACAAGACGTCCCAACTCCTGTATTCAATGTTCTGACCAATGAAACCAAGCATGCCGAATGCCACCTTCACCACTCTGTCCACTTGTGACTCCACTTTCAAGGAGCTATGAACCTGTACCCCTAAATCTCTTTGCTCTGTAACTCTCCCCAACGCCCTACCATTGACTGAGTAAGTCCTTCTCTGGTTTGATCGACCAAAATGCATCACCCTGCATTTATCTAAGTCAAACTCCATCTGCCATTCATCAGCCACTGATCCAATTGATCAAGATCCCTTTGCAATCCTAAATAACCTTCTTCGCTGTCCTCTATGCCACCAACCTTGGTGTCATCTGCAAACTTACTAACCATGCCTCCTTTATTCTGATCGAAAACATTATATAAATGTCAAATAACAGTAGACCCAGCACCAATCCCTGAGGCACACCACTGGTCACAGGCCTCCAGTTTGAAAAACAACCCTGTACAACCACCCTCTGTCGTCTGTCATCAAGCCAACTTTGTATCCATTTAGATACCTCACCCTGGATCCCATGAGATTTAACTTTATGCAACAACCAACCATGTGGTACCTTGTCAAAGGCCTTGCTAAAGTCCATGCAGACAATATCAACTGCACTACTCTCATCTACCTTCTTGGTTACCCCTTCAAAAAACTCAATCAAATTTGTGAGACATGATTTTCCACTCTCAAAGCAATGCTGACTGTCCCTAATCAGTCCTTGCGTCTCTAAATGCCTGCAGATTCTGTCTCTCAAAATACCTCCTCACAACTTACCCACCACAGATGTGAGGCTCACTGGCCTGTAGTTCCCAGGCTTTTCCATGCAGCCCTTCTTAAACAAAGGCACAACATTTGTCACCCTCCAATCTTTAGGCACCTCATCTTTGACTGTCGATGATTCAAATATCTCTGCTCGGAGACTCGCAATTTCCTCCCAAGCCTCCCACAATGTCCTGGGATACACTTCATCAGGTCCCGGGGATTTATCTACCTTGATGTGCTTTAAGACTTCCAACACCACCTTCTCTGTAATATGTACACTCCTCAAGCCATCACTATTTATTTCCCCAAGTTCCCTAACATCCATGCTTTTCTCAACAGTAAATACTGATGAGAAATATTAATTTAGGATCTCATCCATTTCTTGTGGATCCGCACATAGATGACCTTGTTGATCCTTAAGAGGCTCTACTTTCTCCCTAGTTACTCTTTTGACCTTTATGTATTTGTAGAAGCTCTTTGGATTCTCCTTTGCCTTATCTGCCAAAACAATCTTGTGTCCCCTTTTTGCCCTCCTGATTTCTCTTAATTCTACTCCTACATCCTCTATATACTCTTCAAGGGATCCACATGATCCCAGTTGCCTATGTATGTCATGTGCCCCCTTCTTCTTCTTGACCAGGGCCTCAATATCCTGAGTCATCCAGGGTTCCCTACTTCTACCAGCCTTGCCCTTCACTCTAAGAACCCTGAACCCTGGTTAACACACTTTTGAAAGCCTCCCACTTACCAGACGTCCCTTTGCCTTCCCACAGTTGCCCCCAATTAACTGTTGAAAGTTCTTGCCTGATGGCATCAAAATTGGCCTTGCCCCAATTTAGAATTTTAACTTTTGGGCCAGACCTATCATTCTCCATAACTATCTTAAAACTAATGGAATTATGATCCCAACCACTCCTATGAGTTTTTCCTCATGATGATTTTGCTGCTTTTACCAATTATTAAATCTGTGCCCTCATTCTTGATCCTTTCATGAATGGGAGCTGTTTCTCCCCATCTACTTTGTCCAGACCCCTTGTTAATTTGATTACCTCCCTCAAATTTCCTCGCAGCTTTCTCGTCTCCAAAATAGTCCTAATTTCCCCAATCTATCTTTATAACAGAAGTTCCTCATCCTTGGCACTATTCCCATGAATCTTTTCTGCAATCTGCCAAATGCCTTCATCTTAAGTGTGGCACCCAGAACTAGATGCAGTACAGTCAAACCCTGCCATTCACGGGGCTTCCATTTCTGCAAATGCAAAGCGTGAAATTGCAAACAGCGACCTTGTGCATGCACAGAGCCAGCACGTACAGTGTGTGCTGTTCTCTGAGAATGGCATTTAAAATTGCAGACGAGTGAAGTGTTGGGGCTGCAAACTGCAATTTTGCATACAACTGTTTTTGTACAGATAAACCAGTTCACAGTAGAGGAATGCCACAAACAACTGAAGTTGATTGTACTCCAACTGAGGCTTGTACAAGTTCAATATGATCTCCCTTGCTCTTACACTCTACGTCCTTAAATATACCTTATCAACAGCTCTTAACCTGACCTGCCACGTTCAGACACATATATAACCAGGTCCTTCTGCTCCTTCATCCCCTTTGGAATTGTGCCCTTTTTTAATATTTCTCCATGTTCTTCCCTCAGTATCATTAGACATATCTCATTCCTTCCTGGTACCTTATCAACTATAAATATAGACAGTCTATCAAATACCTCCTTAGATCTGAATTAGCCCCTCTCTTACCATGATCTGGTGTCATTTTCTTTCTTGGTGTTCAATTAATACCTCAACCATGCCCCCAGCCTCCATGGGACAGTGGTTAGCATTGCTGTCTCACAGCGCCAGGGACCCAGGTTCGATTCTGGCCTTGGGGTGATTGGTGGAGTTTGCACAATCGCCCTGTGTCTGCATGGGTTTTCTCTAGGTGCTCCAGTTTCCTCCCACACTCCAAAGATGTGCAGGTTAGGTGGTTTGACCATACTAAATGCACGGGGTTGTGGGGCTGGGGCAGAGGAGAGGCCTGGGTGAGATACTCTTTTGGAGAGTCGATGCAGACTCGATGGGCCGGATGGCCTCTTTCTGCACTGTAGCAGTTCTAAGGTTGTAGGGATCTATGTGTAAATTCCCTCTTTTTTTTCTTGTTCCTAATCAGCTCTGCTCCTCCTTTTACCATCATTTTACTCTTGGCAACCAGCCTCTTTTCATGCTAAATTGTCCCTTAGTGTCCCAAGATGTGGAGGTTAGTTGGATTAACCAAGGAAAATGTGCGCAGTAACAGAGATAGGGTGGAGAAGGTCTGGGTAAGATACTCTATCAGAGAGTCAGTGCAGACTCGACGGGCTGAATGGTCACAGCCCTCTCTCTATCCACGTCGTTCATACCAACATGGACCCCGACTGTGGGCTGTTCACCCCTTTGTTCCCCCACCCCACCGCAAGTGATATCCTTGGCACCAGGGAGGCAGCACACCATCCTGGAATCATGTCTGCTAACTCTATTGTTCTTGTGGTCTTGTACCCGCCTTCCCTGTACAGCTGAGACACCTGTGGGGTGGTGGACCTGACTTTGGCTGCTCTCCCCAGATGAACCATCATTCATTAGCATTCAAAACTGAATACTGATTGGAGAGTGGGATGCACTCTGGGGTTTTGGGGGGTGGGAGGTAGCTCTCCTGCATCATGTGCTTTTCCCCTTTAGATTGTCTGGTGGCCACGCATTCCCTCTTTCCCCACGTACTCTTAAGCTGTGAGGTGACCGCATCTATAAATGTGCTATCCACAACACTCTCAACTTCATGGATGCACCGCAGTGACTGCAGCTGTTGCTAAAGTTCCAAGACCTGGAGCTCAAGCTGCTGTAAGTGACAGCACTTACTGGATAAATGGTTATCAGGGCATGGGATACATCTTGATATCCCACATAGCACAGGATGTGCATTTTACAGATCAGAGAAGCCTGCCATTTCTTTGAGTTAAACCTTGCTACTGCTAATAAACTTTACTAATACTAATAAACCTGAACTGCTATTAATAAACAATACTGATAAATCCTACTAATACATAACACCTAAATAAGTGCAAAGTTTTGGTAAAATTGGTTACTGGCAGATGGGCAGAATTTTCCCATCCTGGAATCGTAGCGGGTAGGGGCGGACCATGCGAAGGGCTGTTAACCTTGGGTGGAAATTTCTGGCCTTGGGGCGAGTGCAGCCGGAAAATCCCACCCGGAGCCTCTTAATATGACATGATAAGGTGGGCAAAGGCTGTTATCCCAGAAAACCAACCATTTAGACCCGAATAGACATTAGTGATAATAAGCATTTTGTTACAGACAAGAAGGGATTAATTTAAACAGCTCCGATTTCTCCTCTAACTACTTGTCTGTAAACATTTTTTGATTTCCCCCTTTAACTGGTGATGTGTTTTCCCTAACCCTTAAATTTGGAGTGTTCCAATCCTCTATGAATACGTTGCACAGCAAACATGAGGTAAGGAGAAATAAAAGGATTGGTTTATTTCTCACATACATGCATTGCAGGTTTTGCAACATCTACCCCTTTTTTGCTTTTGTAGACGAATAAAGGAAAGAAAGGGGTGCAGGACAAGAACGCAATGCACGTTGTTAGGGTCCCAGACCAGAATCCCAAATTACATTAGGAAGCCAGACTAAACCCCAACAATTTTTTTCCATTTTGGTATAAATGTGAGGATTAGATGCTTGACTCCAGGAGTAATTCCACTGACAAATTTGGCATCTTTTTATAGTAAAACAAACTTTATTTAATAACACTGTTTAAATATAACTCTAACAAAATGAAGCAGCTTAATTCTTAATGGTTAAACAATAGTTTAAATAATGAAAGGAATCAACTTCAATTTTTAACTTATCACTCTTGTTCCAAATGAGCAATATTCTCTTAGACTTAAAATTCCACTTTAAATACAGTAAGCAACCATAAATATATTTGCTGTAAGGTGTGTACACTCCCAAAACTTTGAGAGAGATTTTGATTTTCAGAGCAGCTTGCAGACCTCTGTCTTTAAACAAACCCCAGCCAGAATTAAATCTGTTTTTCTCTGCTACAAGCCTAGCTCATCCCATTAACTACATATCACATGACCCAATCAATCAATCTAATCAAAAACACCAGGAGAAGTCTTAATCTATAAGCAAAAATCCTAATGGATCTCTCCTAAGTAAATACTGGCAGTGGGGGAACATTTTAGCAATAGCGACCACAACACAGTACAGTTCAAATTTGTTATGGACAAGGAGAAAGATGGCCTGCAAAAGATGGCTTTGGATGAGCACAAGGTAGATTTTTATTAAAATAAGGCAGGATCGATCTGAGAACAGCTCAATGTGGCTAAATCTACAGTGGAGCAGTGAGGGGCATTCAAATAAGAATGGGGAGAATACAATTCCAACATGCATCTGTTTGGGAGCAATAAGTTGAGGGAAGCCTGGATGTGGAAAAGGAGAAAGGCTTTTGGCAAGTCCAAAAGGAGCAATTTAGTGGTGGCCTTAGAGAAATATGGGAAGTGCAAGAGGGAACTTAAGAAAGCAATTAGAAGAGCAAATAGGAGGCATGAGAAAGAACTTGCAAACAGCGTTACGAGAATCCTAAAATATTGTATAAATATATTACGGGGAAGAGGTTAACCAGGGAAAGAGTAGAGCCCATTAGAAACCAAGGGGGCAATCTGTGTGCGATGCTACAGGACATCGGAAGGGTGTTAAATGAATACTTCTCATTGGTCTTCACTTAGGAAAAGGAGAATGTAGGTACAGAGTTCAGGAAAATGGACTGAGGAACTTGCAAAGTTTGATGTAGGAAATGAGATATTGGAGGCTCTGACGAGCTTAAAAATAGACAAATCCCCAGGCCCGGATGAATTTCATCCCAGGCTGCTGCCTAATTCCCTATTTCTATACTCACTAGCACGTGGCACCAGGAATAATCCAGAGACTACAACCTTTGAGGACCTGCTTTTTAAACTACTGCCTAGTTCCCTGAATTCTTGAGGCAAGACCTCATTCCTCACTTTGCCCATACCGTTGGTGCCAACATGCATCACAGCCTCTAACTCAGCACCCTCCCCTTTCAGGATGCCCTGCAGCCAGTGACGTCCCAGACCCTGGCCCAGGGAGGCAACACATCATCCTGAAGTCATGTCTTTGGCCACAAAAACACCTGTCTAGGGCCCTGACTAAAGAATCCCCTATCATTATTGCACTTCCTTTCTTCTTTTTCCCCCTCCTGTACAGTGAAGCCACTTGTAGTGCCAGAAGTTATGGGCAGCATGGTGGCACAGTGGTTAGCACTGCTGCCTCATAGCACCAGGGTCCCAGGTTCAATTCCAGCCTCTGGTCACTGTCTGTGTGGAGTTTGCACATTCTCCCCGTGTCTGCGTGCGTTTCCTCCGGGTGCTCCGGTTTCCTCCCACAGAACAAAGATGTGCAGGTTAGGTGGATTGGTCATGATAAATTAACTCTAGTGTCAGGAGGATTGGCAGGATAAATGCATGCGGTTACAGGAGTAGGGCTTGGGTGGGATCGTGGTTGGTACAGACTCAATGGGCCAAATGGCCTCCTTCTGTACTGTAGGGATTCCATGATTCTACATGGCTAAAATGAATAATTACCCTGCTCTCCTAGCATCTGAGCTGTATTCCTACCAGACACACCAACGACCTGTAGAAAAAAGCTGAATTTTAAAACCTTCTCCTTAAACATAAAATACATCAATAGCACACTATCACACAAGTAAAAGTTTTACAGGAGTCCAGAATCAAAAGTCTAATGGAGTGTTTCTTCAGAGAGTGGATTGGTTGACTTGTAGAGCGTCCATCCTTCCAGAGGTGCGACTTCCATAAGGGGGAAAGGCACAGAGTTGGATTAGCTTTGAACACACTATTCCAGTGTTCTATTAGATCAGTCTAGATAAGAACCAGGCAACTGTACCAGGACAGAGCTCCTTCTGTTGCTCCTAGTAAGATGATAAAAAAACTCTAAGACCCAACAGCTTTTCTTAATTTAAGGGCTTCAGACAGTTCAAGTCCTTCATGTAGCAGGTGGTTTTGGGTGACTAATGAGGCCTCTGATTGAAACCCATTGTGTTTTGGTATTCACCAGGCCATTAACCCCGCATTGGACACCAGTGCCAGAATTTTACCGCCTCGCCTACCTGAGGCTCGTAAGATCCTGCCCGATCTTTATTCCTGTAAACACAGCATCGCTGGTCTGAATTCCTCTTTAGAAGCTGTGACTCCAGGAAGGACATTGGCACCTATTTTAAAAATGAGATGCTGCTGGTTTGACTGAAGGCTAGAGATTTCTCCAGTATGCGTCATGACTATACAAAGGTAGCCTTTTCCATTGTTAAAAAATAAAAAGTTGTCTTTATTCTTGTAAACACAGCATCGCTGGTCTGAATTCCTCTTTAGAAGCTGTGACTCCAGGAAGGACATTGGCACCTATTTTAAAAATGAGATGCTGCTGGTTTGACTGAAGGCTAGAGATTTCTCTAGTATGCGTCATGACTATACAAAGGTAGCCTTTTCCATTGTTAAAAAATAAAAATATTTTTAGAATAGTCCAGTGGATGTAGATATGTATTTATATTTTCCTTCCAATCTCAACTGGGACACTTTACTTGGAAATATAAGGCATGACTCACCAGCTAATTTGCCAGTTGGTTAGAATCCACCCCTAAGCAGCGGTACTCATCAGCCCATCAATCTGCAGTTTTGTGACATTACACCTCAATTTCTGTTTTGAATATGGCTTTTACAAGCTCCAAAGGCTGACCCTAAGCACTCACTAAGTCTGAATGCACGTTGTCTCTCGCTGCTTCTCTGGTCCTGTTCTCTCTCAACACCTTTTCTGTCACTGCATTTTTTGGATTTTTTTCCTATCCAACTGATAATCTTTCATCAGCTCCATTAAATAACTTTGGCTATTTCCCTTTTGTTATTTAACAGATCAGTTATTGTTTGGAATTTTTATTTATTAGTCCGTTTTCAGAGACTAAACTACACATATTAAACAATTGAATCTTTATTTAATTGCACAATTGACCAAAAGATTTTTCTAAACACTCCCAGTCAAAATTGATATTTTAGACAAAGTTTGTGGACAAAGTCTATGACTTTAAAGAGTAATATAAGCAAAATTTGATATGATTCGGGTCTAAATGGTTGGCTTTCTGGGATAACAGCCTTTGCCCACCTTATCATGTCATATTGAGGTGCAATCATTTTAGAGGCTCCAGGTGGGATTTTCCAGCTGCGCTCGCCCCAAGACCGGAAATTTCCACCCGAGGTTAATGGACTTTCACATGATCCGCCCCTACCTGCTATGATTCCAGGATGGGAAAATTCTGCCCATCTGCCAGTAATCAATTTTACCAAAACTTTGCGCTTATTTAGAATGGGTGTAATTCTGTTCAGATTTGCGCCCAATCCTGCTCCCTATATTGGAACTCAAAAGAGAACAGAAAATATTCTGATCTGTCTTTAAGTGAAAATTGTGGGCATTGCAATTTTGAATGCCATTGTCCACAGTCTTGTGCACTCATTTAATCTATCAATGTCCCTTTAACAACTTTTTACTCTCGTCTACACTACCTACTTGCACCTAAATTAACCATTGCTATATTTGGACAGCATAGAAGTTCCAAGTTGAAATCTGACTGGTGTTATCGTTGTTTTTCTTCCTTCAATCTGCTTCCATGAAGTCTGTTTTCACTTGATTGGGGGGGACCTGCTGTTATACTCTCAGCTGCTTTTATTAGGCATCTGAAAAGCAATTCTAGCTTGGTCTGACTCACTTTCTTTTATTCTTGTGGAAAAGTGCAACACCTTTGCATGACATTCTGTTTCCTTTTTCCTCAGCCACCCCTTCTTTGGGGGAGGGTGAGAAACAACTAGGCTGGATTTGGAACTAACTGTATACAGAATTGTACAAGTGATTCTAATTCTGCAACCTCTGTGGTTGTCATTGGACTGCCCCCTTTTTTTCCTGCATTTCCAGATTAAATTGTATTAAGATAGCTGCAAAAAAATTTCATAATTAAAGTAATGTCCTTAAGGCTTTTTCCCTTTACTTGAACACAGTATATTTTTTCTAATTTGTTCAGTTGCACAGAAGCAGAAATTTTCCATTCTCATGGCGATTTAAATACGAAGGGCTATAACGATTTGGTCCATATTTCATTTGTGAAGTCAAAAGGTTCAGACAAGGAGGAAATTTAGAAAAAAATTCTTGGCTCAAACCAGCTGTGACTTCTCACTATCGCCTAGAAACTAGTAGCAAGACCAGATTTAGACTGTTCTTTTGTCGTGGACGGGGGATAAATTTAAACTGCTTGGACTCTCACACACATGTGCTTTTTAAATTCTGATTTGCTCCCTTTATAAATAATTTGGAAATCATTACAATCCCTACAGTGCAGAAGAGGCCATTTGGCCCATTGAATCTGCACCAACCCTCTTGACAGGGTATCTTACCCAGGCCCTATCACTGTAACCCCCCACACTGTTGAAAAAGGCAGAGAATTGAAGGCCAGTTACATTAACATCTATTATTGGCAAGATGCTGGAGTCAATAATTAAAGAGGAAATAGCTAATCATTTAGGAAAAGTGAACATAATCAAACCTACTCAACATGATTTTATGAAAGGTAAATCATGCTTAACAAATTTGCTCAAAATGAGGATATAACGGAGAGTAGTTTGAGTGCAATCTGCAGATGGACTGCATTTAGATTTCCAAAAGATATTTGACAAAGTGCTGCATAAGATTTGGTCCCCTTACCTTAAAAGGATATAGTAACTTTGGAGGCAGTCCAAAGGTGATTCATCAGGCTAATTCCTGGGATGAGAGGATTGGCCTAAGAGTGACTTGACAGTCTGTATTCCTTGGAGTTTCGAAGGGTGAACATAATATTCTGAGGGGGCTTGACAGGGTAGATGACGAGATGGTTTCACTAATGGGAGAGTCTTGAACAAGGAGACAAAAGGGCAGGTCATTTAAAACTGAGGTGCGTAGAAATTTCTTCTAATCCCTGGAATTCTCTGCCCATAAGGGTAGTGGAAGTTGAATCATTAGAAGCGCTTAAAGTGAAGATGGATATGGCCATGATCGTATTGAATGTCGGGACAGGTTGAAGCGCCTGGTGGTGTACCCCAGCTTCTAGTTCCTGCATTCATGTGTGGAGGATGTGAAGTTGTAAAGGAGGACAGTGGAGAAATCTGGTCTAGGGTGACAAAATATATAAACATTGATCCAAGTGCATTCAAAATCAAGGACATGTTTTAAATAATCAAACAAAATGATTAATCATTCTGCAATATTAAACTCTCTTTACCAAGACCGGGCCTGAAGTATTTTGGTCACAGGTCACTACTGATGTAAAGCTGAGTTTACATCCTATTGTAATGCCAGACTGTTCCTATCCAGGCAGGAAGGGAGTGAAAATACTGGGAGGTTGCACTTTGTTAGCAGTCCTCATGCTACAAAAAGCTGCACATTTCCTGAAATAATTGCCAAAGTAAACTTCCTTTCACAAAGTCTTTTTAAAGTAAGTGGGTTCAGAAGGTGTTCGAACAAGACGAAGAAGGAATCTGATGTTTGCTGTTATAATGGGATAAGGAAGCTCTATTCTTGGGTTACTGCTGCTACATTGTGTTAAAACACAAATTTCTTGGGTTAGTTTTAAGCATTTCATTATTGCATTAGTATAGTAACAATGAAACCTTATTCAAATTGTAGTAATTGCTTTAATGGTGTTTGTTATCAAAAGTAGTGTTGATGAATTGTCTGTTACAGTAAGCACTTGCAACTGCTTTAGTTTAAAATTACTTTCTGTAAATGTAAATATTAATGATTTGGTATGTTGCTTCTAAATGTGGTCACCCTTGAAAGCAAACATCCCAATTAGAATATCTGAATCTTGCTGGTCTCCCTGGAATGTTGTGCAGTGCTTTTCTGTGGTGTGATTTGGAATAGACTGGACTAATAGGTTTCTTTATTTTGCATTGTAATTTGCAGCATAGTTGACAAGTTGCTTTTGCAGCTTATGGGGAAGAAGTTACCATGACGTAGTGTACTCATAACTTGGCTAAATTTGAACTTCAATTCACCTTTTGGCTTTGTACAAAGTGTGGATATAAAATTAATGTCATCAAATGGATTTTAAAATTTTAGTACCAATTTGAGAGTTGAGTTTGTGTCCCAAGATCTGTTGTTCCTCTGACAAAAGGCATCTGTGTTTTGTTTAAATCTTTGGCTTGTAAATGGAAAAACTGATATAGACCAAACCAACAAATATCTCTCACTTTACCATCCCCTTGAAGTTGTTTTTCCAACTAAACTTCTTTGCATTCACCTTCCTTTATAAGATTCTCCCAAAAATCCATCTCTTTGACCTCCTAATGTCTAGATGTCCATTTTTGTCTGATTTACACTTTGGGACATATGTCTAAAGCCAATATATAAATGCAAATTGTAATGAATTGGACTTTTCTCTTTCCCATCTTCACATTTTACCTTAACCATCATTAATATTTTTAGCAGTTATATTAAAGCTGTGAATAAAATGGTAGCATGATAAAGTACTGTGCTAATAAATGCTTGTTTCTTAATGATACTGCCATTTTTTTGTGTAGTATAATTATTGAACCATTAACAGTCAAACTTTTTGATTTAGTACATACTTTGAGTGAACATTTTAGCGTACTGCTCGCAGATAAAGCACGTGTGCATTTAAGTAATGTTGTTTTCTCTTACATTTGTATGTGCTTAAATTCACATTGCATCTATAAAACTGTTTATTGTAGCTGATAATAAATATTCATAAAGCACATGCAATTCTGACCCCTTTCGGCATTAATAGCCCACTGTAAATGTCTGCTGCCAACAATAGCCAGTTACTTTCTGGATAGTGGTTCAATATTCAAGCTGGAAGTCTCAATAGCTTACTCGTGTTCTTATCTTTCTAATAATTACTAATGTGCGATCCTGCGGGTATTTGTGAACTACAAAGACTAGCATTCAGTCTAAATGTCTGACTTGATTTATCTGAAGCTCTGTTCCAATCAGCTATCCTCACCAGACTCATCTTTGACATAATAAATGTTGATGATTTAGTCTATGATTGCTATTGGGGTGTCTTGGAGTCAAAATGGTTGAAGTAGCAGTTCAAATACAGATTGGGCTGTGGTGGGAATCTGAGGATAAAGTAGGAAAAATTACCCGTTGCCATAAATCATGATTGACAGTAATCATTGATCCTTTAGCTTTTACTGAACAAACCATTAGCCTTAACTAGTAATATAATATCACTGAGGTATTGTAGCAACTTCTGTCATTATCTAGAAAGAAAAGCCATCTCTGCTCAAATTTATTTTTCTACCTTTGTGCCTGGCTGACCCCACTCTGACTTGGTTGCTTAACAGACCTTGCTAAAAGTTAATTCCGTCACATTGACAGAGTTGTGCTAACTTTCCAACTGTAAATTGCTACCTGGAAGAAAATTAAACCTTCTTTTGTCTCTGCCTTTTAATTCTTAACTGACTTCTCCATTCCCTGACCCGCATTGTTGAAAGTCAGCCATTGAATTCAATTTTACAACAAACCTAGAGTCAAAGGGCTCAGTTTCTAAAGAATGCTTCACTATTTATGTGCTTGTGAGATTGTAGTGAGCATTAACCATCAAATTTAGTTTTGCAACAAACTAGTTAAGTAACCCACTTCGGACTCAACACTGGAAACGACCTATTTTCTGATTCTTAAGATTGAGTATTTTTTCTTTCCAGCTGTACATAATGCTGTGATTAATGGATGCATCTGTCTTGCTCTCTTGCTTGCTTCCGCTCTTCCCCCGTGGGCACTGATGGTGGCACACTGGTTAGCACTGCTGCCTCACAGCACCAGGGACCCGTGTTTGATTCCTGGCTTGGGTCACTGCCTGTGCGGAGTCTGCACATTTTCCCTGTGTCTTCGTGGGTTTCCTCCCACACTCCAAAGACATGCTGGTTAGGTGCATTAGCCATGCTAAATTCTCCCTCAGTGTACCCGAACAGGCGCCGGAGTATGGCAACTAGGAGATTTTCATAGTAACTTCATTGCAGTGTTAATGTAAGCCTACTTGTGACACAGTAAATAAACTTAGAAAGAGAGAGACAAATAGCAAAACTTGTAGAATAAAGGCACAGGGAAATGAGTGAATCTGACTCCCCATGCTGTTGGAAAGCACCTAAGATACAGATAATCAGGGAAGAGTGGGATACAAAGACCACCAGAGGGAGACAGCAAGAATGAGAAATAAGACAACAGTAAATGGAGATATTGATTGCTGTAAAACATTTGTGAGATCAACTGGTATACATGAATATTTCCTAGTTTTTATTTGTAGCAAAAGATTTTATGTTTTGTAATGCACTGTTTTCTTTTCCACACTTTTTATATCTTGAGTCGGATGTTGCAAACTCAGATTAATGCTATTGTTTTCTAGAACCTCTGGTATATCAAAACTAGAACTAGGGGACACCGTTTAAAAATAAGGGCTCTTCTGGAGATGAGAAGAAATTATTTGAGTATTGCGAATTGTTGGAACTCTCTTCCCCAGAGAGCAGTGGAGGTTGAGCCAATTACTTATAAAGCAAAGGTAGGTAGATCCTTGACTAAGAAGGGAATCCAAGGTTATGGGGGAGGGGCTGGGGGAACAGAATGTCGCATTGAGGCCACAATCTGATCAACCATGACCTTATTGAATGGCAAAGAAAGCTGAAGGGGCCAAATGACCTACCTCTCATTTGTTTTTCCAATAAACAATAACCATAATATTCTTACTTGCTATTTTACTTGCGCAAGTCTGACGCTCTTATACTGGTTATAAATTGTGTGCAGTTGCATTTTTTGTCGTGGTCACTTCCTCAATTGAAGATCAAATAACAGTATGTAATGCAGGCTTCGACAGAAACTGATTTATTTGAGATCTACCCATCAATCTGATGAAAGTACAGCAATATTTGTGGCACTGACATTTCTTGGAAGGGATTTATCTACAGTAGTCTTAAAGCTAAAATTATTTTAACAATCAACTAAAACAGGAAAATAATTTGTATCTTTTTAAACACAGTCCTCTGTAAGGTCTATTCTGATTCAGGATATCCAGTCTTCAGGTTTCATGGGTAGTGGAGCCAGTTGCCACATTTCTTGCTGACATTGCTTTAAAATATCTCATTTGAAGCATTGCAGGTTCCAGCCTGTTTAAAACATTATTTGGGCAATATTTATATTGAATTGTATTCTTCTTCAAAGTGCAACAATTAGAAGTATACAACAAGACTGGAACTGATTTTAAAATATCACCATAAATAGTTGAATATTTCTTCTCCAAATCCCATTGTCTCCCAAACCCATGCTCATATTCATTCATGGGATGTTGATGTCACTGGCAAGGACAGCATTTATTGCCCATCCCTATTTGCCCTTGAACTGAATGGCTTCCTCGGCGATTTAAGAGTCAGCCACATTGCTGTGAATCTGGAGTCACACGTAGGCCAGACTGGGTAAGGATGGTAGATTTCCGAGATATAGGTCTTTTTACGACAATCAACAGTGGTGGTTTCATGGTCATCATTAGACTTTTGATTCCAGATTTTATTGGATTCAAATTTCACCATCTGCCATGGTGGGATTCAAACCAGTCCCTGGAACCTTACCCCCAAGTCTCTGGGTTACTAGTCCAGTGACAATACAATACGCCACTGTCTTCCCTTTTTGTGGAACTCAGTCCCAGGCAGGGGCAGAAAACTGAAATGGTCCTTGCCCAGGTCATAGGTGACTATATACCACCCCTTCTCAACCTGTCTGCAGCTCTGGTATGGTTAACCAGATCATTCTCCTCTTGCTGCTTCCACTCTGCTTAATTTATCTGGGGTGGCACAGTGGTTAGCATTGCTGCCTCACAGCACCAGGGACCCGGGTTCAATTCCCGGCTTGAGTCAGTGTGTGTGTGGAGTTTGCACATTCTCCGTGTCTGTGTGGGTTTCCTTCGGGTGTTCCGGTTTCCTCCCACATTCTGAAAGATGTGCTGGTTAGGTGCATTGGCCTGAACAGGCGCCAGAGTGTGGCGACTAGGGGAATTTCACGGTAACTTCATTGCAGTAAGTCTTACTTGTGACTAATAAATAAACTTTAACTTTATCTATCTGTTGTAGCCAAAGTATTGCCTGCAATGGCTTCTCTTCTCCAACCTGTACTGTGACATGCTGCCCTCCTCCATAAAATCACCAGAAAACAATGGGCGAAATCGTGTTGGGTCCAGTGTGAAAAACGGAGTGTTTTACACTGACAGTGCTGGTGCGTTTTTGGGCAGAATCCTACAGCTCATTTCATAGCCACTTCAGTGGCGCGTTCCTTCTGATTCACCTGCCACGTAATGACTTAATTGCTGCAATCACCAGGGAACACCATATAAACGGCTCCCCAGCACTTGTTCCACATTTGGCTGCCATCCTGTGCAGTCAGAAGCAAGAAGGAGAAGGCTGTCCAACAAGGTAACCACCCCCGCCTGGGATGCAGTAGCAGCCCTGGTGAGTGCAAGTGCACTACAGCAGAGGATGGGGCAGCAGGTGTTGGGACAAGTTGTATGATCTTTTTCACTCGGCCAGGGTAAGTGAACTGCCCAAAACCCTTTCTCTCGCTCGGCCCACCTTGGCCTCTGCCAGCACTAGGTTTCTCACTCCAGCTCCCATACCTGCCACACCTCATCACCATCTTAAATGTCCACACTCCCACCACTGCTCTCCCTATCCATATAACTGTAGGACAGACGAGAGCACAAAGGAAGTCAGTGGGCACAGCCAGCTGGAGTAATGCCCAAGATGTCAACCCTCACATACTTCGGGAGAGAGCCCTTGAGCTGGCCAGGGAGGGGGAAGAGCGTGCCGATGCTGCTGGTGAAGTGGGCGTAGCAGAGAAACATGGGAATCCTCAACACAAATGCTGTCATTCCTCAAGTCTCCAATGTTCCCTCTATATCCCCTGCAATGCACTGATGCAATGTACCTTCTCATGCAGGCTGACCACCGGAACAGGCCAGACCATCCTCACGCCCCCTGGAACCACCAGACTCCAACAGTGCAGAGCGGGTCTTCTCCAACCTCCCCATGGAATAGTCATCACAGCTGTCCCCCACACCTGGCAACAACACAAATGCTCACACCTCAGTGGGATCACTAGGCAAGCAGGCTTCTGGGTCACTCACTGGTGAGCACCTCATGGATGAAGATCTATGGAGGCAGGAATGTCCAGGGAACCAGCATTTGGAGAGAGGCAGGGCCACCCAAGGGAACCGGCACTTGGAGGGATGCCAGAGCTCAGAGGTGGGATTTTCCAGCCGCGTGCGCCCCAAGGCCAGACATTCCCGCCCAAGATCAACAGACCTTTGCATGGTCTGCCTCCGCCTGCTACGATTCCCGGGGCAGGCGGGACAGGAAAATTCTGCCCCAGGACTCTGCCGAGCCCAGGCCACTGATGTGCCCCTAGGCCTGCTCGTCCTACAGCTGCTGGAGTTGCAAAGGCAGAGTTGCGAGTATCAGGAAGGGATGAAAGCAGCCCTCCTCAGAGTGCAAGGCCAATTGGAGGAGTCCCATCGCCTTCTGTCCGTGGCGATGGTGTCATCACTGCAGCGCATCGAGGTCAACACTACACGTTGACATCCACAGTTGAGACCTTGGTACAGAGACGTGAACTCGACAGGAGATTCCGCACCATGGTGCAGGGCGTCGACTGCATAGTGCAAGCGCTGGTGGGAATCTAGTGTCTGTGCCAGAGGATGGTGGGGTTTCTGGATCTCACTCTAGCTGCCCCTCTATCCCACAGAGGAGCACAGGGATCCTGGGAACTTGAAAGGAAGAGGATTGGCTGTACTACAACCAGGGGCCCTCTAGCCAAGGGATCCTGGGCATCTCAGGCCTATCTGACACTCTCCATTCACTGAGCAACTCACCTCCAGCCCCTGACTCCAAGGAGGGAAGCAGTCCAAAATCCGCACTGCCCAAAGCAGGTCTGGATCCTCTGGTCCCAGCCCCCAGGGGTCTCCCGCCAAAGTCCTCTCCAGGTAAAAGGATGTGGAAGTCAGTAGGCAGCCTCAAGCTCAGCTGTGGATCCTGGGGAGACACCTAGACATAGACATAGTGCAAGGGTCAGGAAGATTTAAAAAACGTGGGCATGGATGAATATAAGCCCTATTGCGATAAGGTCACCATTTTGTTCTGAATGTTTGTCAATAAATTTCAATTTGTTCACCCAAAGAGCCTCCACCCTGTCTGTGTAACCAAAATTGGAGGAACCACCAGGCTCACCTGGCGCCTCATCCCTGTGGAGTGAGAATGACAGTGCTATGTCTCTCCCACCCTCTTACCAGGCACACTCTCAGCTGCGATATGGACAGGAACCCAAGAAGGAGGACACAGGAATCACTGCCTGCATACCAGCCTTCCCAACCCCTTTTCGAGTAAGGGACGCCCTGACATGAAGGGTAGAGAAGGCCGGCTAGCGACCCCTCTCCCAGAAATGGTGATTCTGGGACTCCCACTTCCAGCCCAGAATTAAACCTATTTGTGCCCCCTGAGTCCTCTCCAGTGGCCCCTGAGCAGTGCACACTGTAGAGGGTGCTGGCTACCTGAGAGTTTACCTCCGAGGGGAGTTTTGGAGGTGAAGGTACCAGGTTCACACTTCTGTAGAGTTGTTGTAAATGGTGCTAGTGCGACATCCCACCGGCACCCGCTGCAAATTCCAAAGGCTCGCTAATGACACGCTAATGTATTAAAATGAGCTTTTCTGCAGATCCGCACTGATTCAGGCCACTCCACTAGTGAGGGGTTGGGAAGAGCGGAACTTGGAAACTTGCCAGCGTGAATTGTGCCCTCTGGATTTTGAGCAGACTGAGTGTGGGCTCAAATTTGCCTCCATCGGTGTGAATTTTCCCTCAGTGGATGTGGCAAGCCATTGGCCACCACCGGCACCTTCCTCTCCTGGCAAAGTCTGAAGGCTTTTGCCTGGCTTGCCCACTCCACTGTCAGAATCCTCCATAGACGGTCAACTTTGGTGGGAACGGAAGATCCTGCTGGCAGGAAGGGCTGGAAAATCTGCCCATGTATGATGATGGCATTCAGCTCTACTTTGCCAGCCCTCTTGATTCCTCCAGTGTCTCTATGTTGTCAGACTGCTTGTCTAATATGTGGTACTGGATGAGCAGAAATCTCTTCCAGCTTAGATATTGGCAAGACTGAAGCCATTGCCTTTAATTCACATTACAAACTCAGTTCCCTAGGCATTGACTCCATAGCTCTTCCTGGCAAATGGCTAAGGTTGAACCATGGTGTTGTTTTCAGCTGAGCTTTTGAGTACAGCTTCATTCCGTCACCAAGACTGCCTACTTCCACCCTCGTAACATTACCCAAATTCAGCTTGTCTGCTGAAACCTTTGCCATCATTACTTCTGGACTTAAATGTTACAATACACTGCTGACTGATTTTTCTCATTTTCCACCTTCTATAAAATCAGTAGTTAACTCAAGTTCATTTACATAGCATTTCTCTCCCCACTGACCTACATTTTAATCACTGCACCGTTAGCAGCCAATTTTTCAGCTATCTGGAAACCTTGAGCTCTGAAATTTTGTCTCTGGACCTCTTTGACTTTCTCTCCTTTCATGACACTTGTTAAAACCTAACTGTCTGACCATACTTTAGACCTTCTGTCCTTTTTCATCTTGTGTGGCTTATGTTGAACTTGCCCCTAGAAAGTGCCTTTGGAACATCAGTGAAGGTGCTATACAAGTGTAAGCTATTAGCAATAGTTTCAACATAAAGATCTTGGGATCCTTTAATCGTTTGTTCTCCTGTTTCCAACTTAATCTAAGTAATTCACAATTTTTCAATTTAGGCTTTGAAATATTGGAGTCCTGCTGTCTGCTGGCAGTGCCATTGAATAGAACTTGAGACCATTGATTCGCAAGGCACTGACTCCTGTACTAAATTGCTAGGAAAAGATTATTTAAATATTTGGAGGAGGAGGCCCATGCAGCGGCTAAGGAAAATGGAGCTGTCACATGCCACAATATCTTGTGCCTCAGATTCATTCTCGAATAACCTCCATTATTTTTTTCTTTAAATGGTTGCCTTTGTGAACTATGGCCATACTAACCCAGCAATTCCTCCAGACATGCTCGTTTGATGGATAGGGATCCGGAAACTCTTGGTTTGTCCATTTCCTCTTAAAGGAGTTACCGCAGTGTGGGGATCATGCAACAGAATGTACTAATCTTGGTTAATAAGTGTTGACATTTCTTAATCTTTTCAACTCGGCAAGGAAATCTGAATTTAAAAATGACATGAAATATGCAAAGGGTATAAGGAAAACTGGACAAACGCAGAAAGACAACAAAGGTTTGTGCAGCAGAAGCTCCATTGTAACAACACAGTTTTAAGGATTCTGCAAATAACTTCAATTTTATTTAATGGCATTAATTACACGTTTGTGCCATTATGACATTTCAGTGAATCCACAATTACCCAGTTTCTGGTGTGCTGCGGCAGTGGCAAATTACAATGGGATGACAAGCAGGAAATGGCTTCACAAGGAGCAGGAAATTCAGAGGTTTCCTCTTTCTGATGTGGGATACAAATCAGACGCGAGAAGCTGGATGACATAAAGGATATGGAAGTCTGTCTTTGTAAGGGTTATTTCATGACAACAGCACCTGATAGGGTACAATTTAAGATATTAGGCACTCTTGCTGATGTGAAGCAGAAACAGATTTGCAGCAATGCCTCTGCCCCCAAGAATCTTCCCACTCTCTAAAAATGGCAGAAAACCAGATTCCATAAGTAAATTAAATCTTTCAAACTGAAGCCTATATCCCCTGTTTTGTGAATCGTTTAACACAGCTATAAGACAAAACCCCCAATTGCTTGCTCGGTAATCTCATCAACATCACCTAAGAATTAACTGTATTTACCCAGCATGAAGATGTCAATACAGAAAATTAGTTGAATTGATGATGGTACTATATCTCATAGTGATTGCACTATAATTGGTGGCGAAAAATTCCAAGCTCTCAGCATCATGTGGTGAATTGCATTTGAGCTTTGAGCTGAAAAACAATGTAGCATGCTGGCTTGCAAATACTGCCAATGTTTTTATCTATTTTCTTCAAATCATCTTCTACCGAGCTCATTATTGCATCAGATCCTTGCTCAATTGCTGTGGCTATTCCTTGCCCCACTGACTACTAACTCCGTGCCAACATTAAAGGTATGTTTTAACCTGTTGTATTTTTAAACTATTTCCTCTAGTTCGACTTCAGACATCCGAAAAGTATTGGTATGTCAAGTTACAAAAAAATCTGTAGTGACAAAATGTTTTATTTTTATCGAGCAAGGACTTGTGTGTTACATTATTGTCTCGTATTGTCAACCAAAAGGGATGGTTTCATTTACATAAAAATAGAAAATGAAGGGACTATCAAATGAAAACTTTTATTAAATCAAATAGTGGATGTGGCTACATGAATTATTTGGCAGTGATCCAGTCAGTGTTTGGATGAAGTCCTAAGTAAGAGTAGTTTGTCATTTGAACTTGGAATCTTCCCCATCTGCAAATAAATTAATGGCAATGAACTCTGATCAATGGTTTGATATTTCCACTAGATATTTTTTCTCAAGGCATTAGTTTGAACCATTCTCAATGTGGTTCTTTATGCTTATCCTGGGCACTTGTAATTTTAAATTGTTTTTGCTTTTAACTTTGACATAAGCTGGTCAGATAAATGTAATTCTCTTGGTTTTTATTGTTCTTGTTTTAGTTGTAAGATCTCCTCTAGTTTCAGTGCAGTCTTTTACCCAGCTTGATGTGTCTTGTTTTGAACATAACTATCCACTTGGTTTGCTGCTTCCTTTTTTGGTGCACTGCCATATGACGTGTTTCTCCATGTAATATTCCAAAGTTAAAGGGATGATTTTAACTCCACCCCTGGCAGTGGAATTAAAATTGCATTTGAAGCCAAGATTTTCAAGAAGGTGTTGGCTCTTGGGGCAATGGAGGTCAAAGGATATGGGGAAGGTCGGATCAGGTTATTGAGTTAGATGATCAACCATAATCATAGTGAATGGCGGAATAGGTTCAAAGGGCTGCATGGCCTACTCCTGCTCCTATTTTCTATGTTCCTGCCAGGTGCTATCCTTGGCAATTTCAGAGGTGACAATAGATCGACTTGAACTATTTGCTAGATTTGGGAATCCCCAACAAGTGGTAAGCAACAGTGGAGCTTGTGATGAAAGTCCAGAGAGTACCTCGACCACCAAAGAGTCTGACAGATGAGGTCGGGTCCATACCACTTAGTGACAAATGACTAGCTGGAGAGGTTCATCCAAACCTTGAAGCAGGATTTGAAAGCTTTGCAAGGGGAGGGTTCACTTGGAAGGCAAGTAAACAGGTTCCTCTATGTATCTCAATATACCACAAGTGACAACTCAATGTTCACTGGTGTCATTGATGTCTAGTTGCCAATTGAGCACCACATTTGACCTGCTGTGGCCAGAAGAGATGAGGTGGTGGAAAGGAATCAAAGGACAGATGGCCCAAAGAGTGGGGAATTCCAAGTTGGAGTTTCCAGAAAGGAGAGATTGTGCTGGCCAGGAACTACACATCTGAAGAGAAACAGATCCCAGTGATGGTGGTGGCCCAAATGGGCCCATTATCATCTATGGTACAGACCAGGGATGAGCTGGTCTGAAGGAGGCACGCGGATTGGCTGGTTGCTGCACCTTATCAATGGAGGGAAGCTCTCCAAGATTCTGAATCATTTCAGATAAAGCCCGGGGAACTGACTCTGAGGCAGGGGTGGTCAGGAAGGGCTGGCAATGTCTACGGAAACTGAAGCCAATCTGAAGAGGAAACTATAAATGAAAGACAAGCTTCCAGAAATTCGGGAAATGATGCCTGAGAAGGCTCCTGAGTCGGGGAGACGTCCTAAACTGTTCCTGTTTGAATTGCACTGACCTACCTCATGGCCCTTTCACAGTCCATAATTGGACCTCAAACATTATTTCCTTTATCTCGGGCTCTTCCCTCACCGCTGTAGGAGACAGTGAAGTCATCGAATCCATACACCATTCCAAACCCTCGAGTAAAATCTGGTGAGGTTAGTGTGTAAGAGTGAATTGAAAATGTATAAAAGGGTTCGTAGGTGAAGTTCCCTGGATCAGAACATCTTTTATCTGTCTGACTTTCTAGGAGATGTTCTATAAGTTTCCGGTTTGTAATGAGGGCTGTTCTTGCTACTTTATTCTCAAAGTCACACTTCCTCTTTTACTTGTCAATTGGACACTTGCAGCTGCAGTATGTAAGTAAGTTATTGGGTTTATGCCACTCTATTCATCAGGGAAGCACAGTACTTTGTCTATCACATGCATAATGTCATTGATTGCACATCAGAACACTAGCCAGTGACCTATATAATCAGAAAAAGAAGTCACTCCATCAATGTGCAGCTGATCATAAACACCATCACATGTGCAAATTACCCAGCGAGTTACATGATCAATTTATCCTGTGACAGTCTACCCAAGGATATATTAGGGGTTTTGAAGTAGAGATTTAAATGTTTGAAATTTAAAGTAGTTTACTTTCATTCTGTAATGAAAGATGATTTTTGTCTTCGACGTGCATTGACTTGTCTAATATCCAAGTCCCATTAGGTGCAGGGCCTGTTTGCAGTAAAGCTTAGGGGTGTTATACTCCAACAGTGGTGCAGTTCTAAGAGATTTCACAGCAGCTGGGGCTCATTATTGCTAGAAATGGGGATTTCCTCCCTCGTGAAATTCGTAACTCCTGTCTAACAGAGTGCTTCAAAGGTTTTGGAACACCTGGGGCTTATGAGAAAGCAGAGGGATCTGCCGATTTTAAACTGGCATCTCCTGTCAGTCAAGAGACCTGGGAACACCTGGGGCTTCTGAAATCAACCAAGGGCAATCCCTATTGCAGAATGGAGTGCTGCACTGGTTTTGATGGATTCGGGGGCATGGATTTTAAAGTGACCAGGCCACTTCAAAGGTTGCGCAGAATACAGACAATAAAGATTTTAACTAGAAAGTTGCCTGAAATCATCAACATTTTTTGCAGGGCAGGAAGAAGTCCAGCTGTGAGAGCTCCATCCCAGGGAGAGCCCTAAGCCCCCTCAGGTCCCTTGAGGGATCCCCCTCTGCAGCCTGGCATTGGGGCCAGTTGGAGGTAGTACTTGTCTCCTTGCCCCCACCCAACTCAGAGTTCATGGTGCCTGGTACCCACTTGTTAGGACAGGTGAGATTGGCGCTTGTTGGACTTCCCGCTGGGGGAGCGGAAGCATACCAGGAGGCCATCGCATCCGGCCTCAAACCTGGTAATTATACTTAAATGTATTAAATCAGCAGTGATCAGATCAGTTTCTTGCTAGCTGTGGGCAAGAACCTCATAGAAATCATAGAAACCCTACAGTACAGAAAGAGGCCATTCGGCCCATTGAGTCTGCACCGACCACAATCCCACCCAGGCCCTACTCCCATATCCCTACATCTTTACCCACTAATCCCTCTAACCTATGCATCTCAGGACACTAAGGGCAATTTTTAGCATGGCCAATCAACCTAACCCGCACATCTTTGGACTGTGGGAGGAAACCGGAGCACCCGGAGGAAACCCACGCAGACACGAGGAGAATGTGCAAACTCCACACAGACAGTGACCCAAGCCGGGAATCAAACCCAGGTCCCTGAAGCTGTGAAGCAGCAGTGCTATCCACTGTGCTACCGTGCCGCCCCATCTGGATCGGAGCTGGGAGACTTGCAACAGGTTGGATGCTGGCGGGAATCTTGATTTGGCCCTCTCTCCCAATTGAACAGGCCATAGGCATTCCCATCTGGGGCTAGTGGCCCCAGAGAATTGCCACCATTGTCATGGTTATGGAGATAGAGTAGGGGAGGAGGGTGGCACTAACTCGATAGTTCTTCAAGGGGTTGGTACGGTTTTCCTGTGTGATACCAGACATAGACTCGTGCGTATTGTGATACTGTCTCGTATTGTCATGCTGTCTTATTGAGATATTTAGATATTATACACTGCAGTTGTGAAGTTCCAAATGCTTTTAGCAACATCTGAACCCAGAAAGATGCTACACTATTGAATTCACTATGACCTGTTTAATTCAATTTGTCTGTGTACAAGATGGGTTGGAGAATGTTCTGTGACTTGAATTAGGATATGGATAGCATAGATCTGGCATTATGCCGTCAAATGAGTTAAATTTGGAGAAGAGAATTTTGAATTTTTTCCAATGGTTCATGTCTCCCTGGACAACATTAAAATGAGCTTTAGAATCTTTCTATGCAGACTGTAACTTGATAACTTGTTTCTAAAAATGCTTATTCTCTTGTGATTTTCCCACGTTGTATCTCATCCTGTGGCTGTAAGCTAAGAGAAGATTTTTTTTTAAAATTGATTTTTATGGGATGTGGGCATTGCAGGCTGGGCAAGTATTTATTGTCCATTCTTAGTTGTCCTTCAGGTGGTGGTGGTGAGCTACCTTCTTGAACCTTGGTGTGGGTGTACCTATGCTGCTCAGCTGCCAGAAAGCATGTGGCAGTGAACCGGCAATGTCGCCCACCCCATTCTGTTTTGTTTGCCTGATGTGGAGATGCCAGCGTTGGACTGGGGTAAACACAATAAGGAGTCTAACAACACCAGGTTAAAGTCCAACAGGTTTATTTGGTAGCAAACGCCACTGTTTATTTGGTAGCGTTTGCTACCAAATAAACCTGTTGGACTTTAACCTGGTGTTGTTAGACTCCTTACTTTGTTTGCCCAATGTGGCTCCAATTTTTTTTTTTAAGTGTTTTGTGAATAACAGTTGATACAGTGCTTTGCCAGCAGAGTAATGCTGGAGCAAAGGGCACAAGTAAAAATAATATTGCACAAACTCCTCAAATGTATGAGAAAATGGAATGTAAATCACCAGTACATTTTGCCATTCTTTCAGTTGAAGCTTATTTTGTTGTTTGTGTTAGGGCCTTCCCATTACTAATTACTTGTAACTAATCTTGATGATATTAGTGCTAGCATCATTGGTTCTAGTGCAGAAAGTGGCTATTTGATCTGTGGTATCCATGCTAGTATCTCAGCTTGACCGCTCTCCCATCTATTCCGTATACCCTACAAATGCTGTTTTTTTTATTAAGCTAATGATTCAATTATCTTAGAATCTATGATGGGATTTGCCTCCACCACATTCTTGGGCATTCCAGATCATAAATTGCTACATTAAGAATGTTTTTCCTCCTGTCACCATTGTTTCTTTTGCCTTTTACCTTTAAATCACTCTCCCCGGTTCTTGATGCTTCTGCCAATGAGAACTGTTTGTCTATCTAGAGCCCTCATGATTTTGAACATCTTTGTCAAATCTCTTCTCAACTTTGTCCAATCCAATCTATTCATGTAACTGAAGTCCCTCACCCCTGGGTCCTTCTGCACCTTCTCAAAGCCTTCAAATTGTTCCAAAGTGTAGTGCCAAGAATTGGATACCATACTCCATTTAGGCAAAGTCAATGTTTTACAAAGGCTCACCATAACTTCCTTGATTTTGTATACTCCCCAGGATCCCATTTGCCCTTTAACTGCTTTCTCTCCCTGTCCTTCCACCTTCAGTTTTGTATATATATTCCCAAGGTTACCATTTGTGCACCTTTTTTCAAATTGTTCAGTTGTACCCATTATTTTGTAACGTGTCTCATTCCTTGCAAGATATATCATATTGCACTTCTCCACATTAAAGTTCATCTGCCACGAATGACCTCTTGAAGTCTATCACTATCTTCCTCACAGTTCACTTGTACTTTTTTTTTGGTCATCTGCAAGCTTTAAAATTGTGCCCTGTACCCAAGTCTGGTCCTATTATCTCCTTGAGTGTGAAAAACAACTGTTTAGCAATTCTGCTGATGATGGGTCATCCTGACTCAAAGCGTTGGCTTTATTCTGTCTCCACAGATGCTGCCAGACTTGCTGAGATTTTTCAGCATTTTCTGTTTTTGTTCAGCAATATTGTTTAGCTTCCTGTCAGTCAACCAACTTCACATTCATCCATGCTGCCACTGTCCCTTTTTTATCTCATGGTTTTCAACTTTGTTGGCCTTTAAGAAGTCCATATATACCAATCCCATTACATTCATTAACCCTTCCATTTACCTCATTAATAACTCGATCAAGTTGGTTAAACAAGATTTCCCTTTAACAAATTTGTGCTGGCTTTCCTTAATTAATTCATACTTGTCAATGATTTTGTCCTGGATTATTGTTTGAAAGCTTTCCATCACTGACATCAAACTGACTGATATACAGTTGCTGCATTTATGCTTACACCCTTTTTCGAACAAGGGTGTTGTTATGTAGTGGCATTCTAGCATTGTCAAGAGGTTTCAGGCTTTGTTCGGAACAAAAGGTATTTATTGATAAACTAGGTGCTGGAGTTTCAGTCCTAGACTTCCCTGGAGTCATGCTCCAGTCTTTATGATGCTAACTACATGGCTGCTAGATGATTCTCCCTGAGAGGGGACGCCACCCTCTGGGGTGATCACTCACTCTCGATTCGATTCCCATTGGTCCCTCAGTTGACCTTCTTCTGTGTTGTCTTAAAGTGACGGACACCACACACACAATATCACTCCCTCTTTAACTTTCTTGTACAATCTTCAAAGTTAGACATTTGTAAATCAATATAGCAATTGTTCAATGGAGAGATCTTGGAGGTTTGCATTTACATTACACTTCTAGGAAGCATGAAATATGCACAATTCCAAATACAGTCTTTCATGGGATTCTTCCATACGGGTTTGATGCTTTCCAAGTTCTGCCCTAGACTGTGCATGACCGAGGGCTACGTACTTTACCCTATGGATGGTGTCCCTCTCCAATCCACGGTTGATCCTTTCCTCTGTCAAGCAACTTGCTCTACAATGCCTGCAGATACCATCATTGCAATGCAACAGTCTTGCATCTTGACAGTTCTTGCACAATTTTGATTTGTCACTTGTGAAGGAATTGCTCATGGTACTCTTTCAGTGATTTGGGCCATGGGTCATTCTCTTCCTAGCGTTTCTATTCTGCATGTTCTATTGGTTCCTGTGCATTTCTATTAGTAACTATTTCAGCAATCTTGTTCTGGCATGTAATCTCAGTTTCCTTCTCTGCCTGAATTGCTGCTTTGTCCAACCCTCTCTAGCACATCTCCTCCTTCAGCTGAATGGCTTAATTTCCCAAATCTTCTGCTTAGACCGGAGTTCTTTATTCCATGCATCCGTTTCCTGCACACTGTCTTCACCAGTTGCAGTTTGGTCTGAGCCCGTTCCAGCTCTATCTCCCTCAGCTGGCGTTTCAATAACTCATTTTCTTTATCTTGATAATCATCTGAAGTATCCTTAGATAGACTGACAATTTTAAGTGGCTCCTCTTTGTTAAGAGAATTCCTTGCAGTGAATGCAGTCTTCGACCTGTTTCTGAATTTGTTCCAACTCTGCTTTATTATACATTGTCGCATTGAGTTGTCCTTCCTCTTGACTTCATTTTGTCAACTTTTGCAGCTCCTATTTCTTTTTTAGTTAACTGCAAGTCATTTCACCTTGTTTTAATGTCATCTTTAATTCTTTTTGGTGATTCCTCAATGTTCAATAGCTCCTAGTTTCTGAAACATCAGAATCTCATTCTCAGCAGGTGCTAGTTTTGCCCTTAATCCACTTGTCTCATGTAACCATTGCTATATCCATTCAGTTTCAGTGTGAGCTTTTTTCCAAGGTGAGTCCATCATTCCCTTCTAACAACATTTGGTAACTATCTTTCTCTTCTTTTATGCTTCGCATATTTTCAGGCAGCTGCTACATTCCTTTTGTTGTACTTGCATCAAACTCTATTTCTGCATTCCTGGATGATGTCTGCAGTTTGTTTCTTGACTGCTTAAATAGTCCATTTTTCTTTCTCTTGATGAGCTGTTCTTTTTGTTAATATCACTTACAGATCCAGCGCTGTCCATTCAGGACCCATAATTTTCTTGAAGCTTACTTATTTTCTTAGCAGGTAGAGGATGACTTTTGTTCCATAACTGCCAATCTTCACTGCCTGCAGCTCCTTTAGTGAAGGGACTGCTCCCTGCAGGCTCTGTTTAGATTGGGAAATCTCAGCGCTTTGTTTTGCTGCGCTATTGGGCCATGCTTTGCAGTTCCCTGAGACGACTTCTCTTTTTAACTCTGAATTTGTCTCATTTTAAAATCTAAAACACAGTTTTCTTTCTTTTTGCTAGCTGGGTATATCTTTTTTATTTCAAAAAGTCTGCCCTTTTTACCAAGAGTCACTTTCCTTGCTCCTGAAGGCTAATCGCTCTTAAATTTTTTTCATATCTTTGCAAATCTCTTCACTCGGCCACACTGGGTTCGGTACTTTGACCCTTGGAGTCTGGCACTAACTCAACAAATCTGAGTCTCTTCTCCCAAAAACCAAGTAGCTATCTCTCTTTTCAAACTTCAATTAAACCGGATACTCGCAAGTAGGCTTGGCTATTCCATCTCGTTGCCAATATGTTGTGTTGTGGCATTTTAGCATCGAGAGATTTTCAGGCTTTGTTAAGAACAAGTATTTATTGATGAGAGAAACTAGGTACAGGAGTTGCAGCTCTAGCTTGCCTCGGAGTCGTGCTACAGTCTTTATGATAACTACATGGCTGCTAGATGCTTCTCCCTGAGAGGGGACACCACCCTCTGGGGTGATCCCATTGGTCCCTCAGGTGACCCTCTTCTGTACTGTCTTAAAGTTTTTATTCATTCATCGGACATGGGCGTCACTGACTGGCCAGCACTTATTGCCCATCCCTAGTTGCCCGAGGGCAGTTGAGAGTCAACCACATTGCTGTGGCTCTGGAGTCACATGTAGGCCAGACCAGGTAAAGACAGCAGATTGCCTTCCCTAAAGGAATTTGTGAACCAGATGACAGATACTGCATACACAACAGGTATGACTGTAATTCTCCAGCCCTCTAGCACCACCCCTATATCTTGGGTGGGGGTGGGAATTTAAAAAGTGCCTCTACAATGTCCCGTCTTATCTCCCTCAAATGCATCATGCCTGGTCCTAGTGACTTGTTAACTTTTAGTACAAGCAGTGCTTCTAATACCTCCTTTATCAACTTTTAATGCATCCAGTATCTCCACTACCACCTCATTCCTCGGGCTTTGGCATCAACATCTTCCTTAGTGACGAGAATTATAGAGTTAAGTTGGAACATCAGCTCCACACCACCTATGACTACATTTTTACTGCTTGTATGCTGGTGTAAGATTTTTGGATTCCATTTCGTGTTAGCTGCAGTTCTTTTCTGGTCCTCTTCCTTTGCCTCTCGTATCTCCTTTTTTCACTTCTCTGAACTTCCTATATTCAGCCTAGTTCTCACTTGTATGGTTGATATGTATCTTTATCTGCTTCATCTTGTTGTCTATCATTTTTGTTATCCAGGGAACTCTGGTTTTGTTTGCTCTGTCTTTCATTCTCTTAGTAATGTTCCTGAGCCATTTCCTGTTTAAAAACAGCTCATTATTCTATTGCGGTTTTGTCTGCCATTGATTTCAGTTTACCTGGACCAGGTTTGTTTTGCCTCATTGAAATTGGACCTGCCCCAATTAATTATTTTTACTCTGCTTTGCTCCTTGTCTTTTCCACAGCTAACCTGTACATTTTATGGTTGCTATTCTCTAAATGTTCCCCTTTGATACCTCAGTCCCCAAAGCCAAATCTAGCAAACCTTCCTCATTGGACTGGAAACGTGCTGATCAAGAAAATTCTCCTTAACTCACTACAAAAAAATGTTCCTCTTTTCTGTCCTTTGCAGTATGAATACTCCAGTTTATATTAGGATAATTGCAGTCCTCCATTTACACTTCTATGTAGTTTTTGCAGTTCTGCAATTTCCCAGTAAATGTTCTTCTCTACACTTTCCAGTGGATCTATAGAATAAATCTGTAGTGTAGTAGCACATCTATTGTGTGGAACTCTAACCTGGGTGGAATTTTCCGGTTTTTCACCATGGTGTAGTGGGCAGGAAAACCAGTGTGGAAGTTGCTGGCCCCAATGGCAGTTTCTCCGCTGATAGTCGGAAAAATGTGAAGGGCTGGATCCCAGAATGTAATGCTAGCGGAGCCCATCCCACCAGCAGCTTAATTCTTAAAAGACTGGGGCACCATTTTTAAAGACTGCCCCAATATGAAAAATAGAACCCCACCCACCATGCAGCACTGCCTCTGGCTGAGGCTCAAATTGTGTTTTATGCTGATATAAAGGAGTGACCCGATTGTCCTTCCCTGCCCCCTACCAGATATGCAATGGGAATCCCAACGTTGAATGTCAGGAACCCCACTACAATAAACCTGCATCTAATTATCAGGCTCTTTCTCCCCCTGCCGCCCACATTACATAATCCTCATCAGCACAGCAACGTGAATCATAACAGGTCTCCCAAGGCATGCAGCTAACAAACAGAACCCGTAATAGTTCCAATGAGTGCTGGGGGGGTGAGTGGGCATGACCCTCTTGCCCCTCCAGGCAATGCACTCACCTGGACTCTGGGTTCTGTTTGCTAGGTGCACATCTTGGGAGATCTGTTGAGATTCATGTTGGCGTGTCCTCACACTACTGTGAATGGATTATGTGCTGGGGGTGGGAGGGGGAGGCCTAATAATTAGATGTGAGTTTATTGTAATGGGGTTCCTGACATCCAATTGTTGTGATTCTCATTGTGTCTCTCGTAAGGGGGGCAGGGACAATTGTCACTACTTTATATAATTTGTACTTGCAGCCGGATTTTCCATTCTTGTCGCTGGAGCCCTTCAGAACATTCTCTCCAGTATTCTCTCCGTATTCTCAAATTACTGCAACTTCTTTACTTTCTATCCTCCTGTATTTTTTGAACACCTTGTATCCAGCAATATTTACAACTCAGTCTTGTTATTTTGAGCCAAGTCTCTGTTATAGCCACAACATTGTATTTCCGCATGGTTATCTGTGTCTGCAGCTCACTAACTTTATCTATCATGCTTTCTGTTAACGCGTATGCAGTATGAAACTAATTAGACCTCATGCATTCCCTTTTCCCTTGAATCTTCCTAATGCCTTACTATTCCTTGATGTGGAGATGCCGGCGTTGGACTGGGGTAAACACAGTAAGAAGTTTAACAACACCAGGTTAAAGTCCAACAGGTTTATTTGGTAGCAAAAGCCACACAAGCTTTCGGAGCTCCAAGCCCCTTCAGGTGAGTGGGAATTCTGTTCACAAACAGGGCATATAAAGACACAGACTCAGACACAGACACAGTATCTTAAAGACTTGATTAGCTGTAAGTATTCGCATTCCAATCATTATTCATGTAAATTGAGTCTGTGTCTTTATATGCCCTGTTTGTGAACAGAATTCCCACTCACCTGAAGAAGGGGCTTGGAGCTCCGAAAGCTTGTGTGGCTTTTGCTACCAAATAAACTTGTTGGACTTAAACCTGGTGTTGTTAAACTTCTTACTGTGTTTACTATTCCTTCCCAGTAGTGCTACATAGCGATACTGACAAGTTACATGAATGGACAACAAGATGGCAATGGAGTATTATAGGTTATTCACTTTGGTTGTTAGCATTAAAAAAAGCAGAATATATTTTAAAGGCATGAGATTTGTAAATGTTGATGTTCAGAGAAACTTGTGCTCATACAAGGAACTCCTAGCAATTAAAAAGGCCTTTATTGCAAGAGGATTTGAATACAGAAATAAAAGTCTTGCTACAATTATACAAACCTGGAATCTATGTGCAGTTTGGTCTCCATATTAAATACTTGCTTTGGAGAGTATGGATTCAGTTCACAAGATTGGTCCCTGGGATGAGATTGTCCTGTGGCAGGCTAGCCAAACTGGACCTATATTCACTGGTGTTTTGAAACATACAAGATTCTGAAGAGATTTGGAAAGGTAGACACAGAGGTTGTTTCCCCTGGCTGGGGAATCTAGAATATGGGGCACAATCTCAGGATAAGGGGTTGATCATAGGACTACAACGTGGAGAAATTTCTTCATTCGGAGGATTGTGAATCTTTGGAATTCTGGTTGTGAATGCTACATTAAATTCAAGACTGGGATAAACATATTTTTTATCTCTTGGAATTGGTGTATTGAGTGTGCAGGAAAGTGGAGTTCAAGCCCAATATAAGTCATGATCGTGGAGCAGACTCCATGTGCTGTATGGTCTACTCCTATCTCTTGTCTCTCTCAATCTTTTGTGCACCTTGTTTCTCTGCGAATTGTTTTGAGAGCACTGGCACCATTTAACTGACAGTTAAGCTTACAACGTCATTCAGAATTGAATTGAACTGTGCTGTGCAGCATACCATCTGGAGCTGTTCTTTTACTAAAGGTCTAATTCCTGCACTACTGGTTTAAAATGTTGTTTTTAAAATTTGCTTTTGTTTCAGTTTTGTGGAATATTTAATAGGTCAAATGGTATGGATGTCCAAAGGTGTATTTGTAACAAATCCAAGAATGTTTCTCATTGTGTGGGACCGGCCTACTATGGTTCAAAAGCAATGATCCCTTCTACCTTTGTCCAGTACATTCGGACCCCCTTTCCACCCTACCCTCAATTCAAGGTTGGTCCCTTTTATCATTCCTTCCTTTTCCTTCTCTCTCTCTCTCTCATGCATTTTTTATTTTAAGGTGTAGGCTTGAAACCTGGGAAGTCTAGCCAGCTGCCAGTTTTAAATTGAAAGAGAAAGCTGTGTGTACTCTCTGGGATATTCCAAGGTTCTGCAGGGAAGGTAGGGGTAAGGATTTTTAAAAATTAGTCTTGATTGGTTTTATTCGACTGGACTGCATGAAGGAAAGCTAGCAGAGTTTATTTGGTGTCATGCCCAGTGAAGGCATGTTCCATTCATAATGGCAAACATGGACTGTGTTTTTAATTAAGCTTCTGAAGCTGCCTTTTATTTAAAATGGATATGGATGAACAATAGAGATGGCTGCCAAGAGTCAGATGAACCATGTGACCATCTCCAGATTCCAGAAAGTTCCAAATTGTATCATACTTGGTGGAAGTCTCCCCCTCAGCATGCACATGCCCAGACAGCACCCCTCTGTGGAATTCACACCTGCCATTGTTCATTGTTTACTCCAAATGCAGAATTAATGGACTTGAGACTCGGTCTCCAAGTTCGCAATTTAACAAAAGGGAGCTGAAAGAAGACCACCATCTGTCTCCTATTGTGTTGTGATGGCTTTGAATGGTCCAACTCTTTATTGTACAAAATATTTTTTTTGCTTTAGCCTTTTGGTGTTGGCTCCAAGCACATCAATGTTAGGCATCTCTAAATCCACAGCATGAAGTAAATACTGCTGTCAAAATAAAGCTTGTGGGGAGGATGGCTGTGTTTTTGAAATTTCTGGTGCTACTTGTCTTTTATCCTGAGGCATGACATGTAATTAGCTAATCCTGATGTAAATAATCTGTGCGATGTTTGTTAAGATCCTGGTTAACTTTTTTGACTGCGGGGAGCCAAGTTTAAGCTGAAGAAATCAGTGTGTGATGCAGTCAGAGCTGACTTTGGAGGGGCAATGTCATTGGTGAGCAGGCCCATGCTCGAGTGGTGCTGTTGGCACCAAGACGAAGAGCACATTTTATGAATGAAGATGTGCAAGAGGTATTCTGCTTCCCAGCGCAGATTGAGTCCTCACCATGATGAACTGCAAGGAATGAATGGTGCGGAGATGGGAGATGATGGTCCTTACAGTCAAGAGGGAGGTTTCCTCGGTGAAGGCTCACTTTCAATCTTGAAAATCCTGCTGCATGATATGTCCAACATTCTATTTGAGTCGAGGATCATGGATGGATGATGACTGCCCATGAGGCAGTCCCCCTGGGAAAGGGAGTTGTGGTGAGATTCCCGGCTGAGTAAGACCACAGCAGCGTGGTGGGTGGACGGATGGATGTAGAGATGGATGGTATGGCCTTAAGTCCTCCCCCTGCCGCTGCCACGCTCTCTTTCCCCCCCCCCCCACCGCCCCCCCACCCCATTACAACTATTGGTAATGTGTTTTTCTTTGACTTCTTTTCCTTGCTGTTGATGCTTCTGGTTGGTGGGAGCGTGTGGTGGTGCACGCCCCAGCACATTTGATAAATTTTTGAGTCTCTATTTTGTTGCTCCATGAAAGAAGGTGCACCATAGGGCCATCTCTTCATGGCCTTATCCTCTTGTCCTGATTCCCCACACTCTCTCTTTCTGTTGTCCTTTCAATATCCGTACAGGAGGAGGTGCTGACCGTAATGGCAGGGATTGTGATGTCTGATTCTTTGAGTTATTTGTATTGATCTTTGCTGGTCTTCTCTAAGTATATGTGTGAAACGATGATCATTCTGTACTGTGCTGGATCCTGGGAATTTGCTGTGTATCATACTGAATATAAAGTTGAAAACAATTTTTTTAAAAAGCTCGTAAAATTTCTCCACAACTGGGCTAGGATTTAACAGTCCTGCTGTTGTCATTTCTCATGCCACGTCCCCCCCCCCCCCTCCCCCCGGCAGATGTGGCCATTCGGATCATTGGAACTGTAATATTTCACTGGCAGGAAGGGTTGTAAAATCCTTGCCCTCCATTCCTATGCCACTCTGTCTGGCAATCTCCACTAACCTGGAATATCTGCTACATAATAGTAAGGAACTTGGAGCTCTGGCAGCGCAGTAAAGGGCTGTAATTAATGCTCCAAATTACACTATCAATCTTGCCCTTCACCCTTGTGATTTATGATGCTATTGAATTTCTTGTAACTCTCTGCCAAATTTTTCCTTGTGGTTTTATGGTGTCTAGATTTGATAGCTTTATTATGGATTATGGTGTAACTATGAAATGAACTAACCTAGCACTAAACAAAATCTTTGAAATGTGGTAACTGTTGCGACATAGGGAAACCTGGCAAAGGTTTGTGCACAGCAAATGAAATGAATAATTGTTGAGAGAAGAACGTTGGTCAAGATAACTAGGTGAGCTCCCAACTCTTAGTGTCATGTGGTCTTTAATATCTATCGGAGCAAATAGAAATAATTCTGATTTAGCATTTCATAATGATGGCACAGTAGTTAACACTGTTGCCTCATCCGGGTTTGATTCTCGGCTTGGGTCACTGTCTGTGCAGAGTCTGCACGTTCTCCCCGTGTCTGCGTGGGTTTCCTGAGTGCTCCGGTTTCCTCCCACAGTCTGAAAGGTGAATTGGCCATGCTAAATTCGCCTTCAGTGTACCTGAATAGGTGCCAGAGTGTGGCGACTAGGGGATTTTCACAGTAACTTCATTGCAATGTTAATGTAAGCCTACTTGTGACACTAATAACTCAACTTTTTTTCCTAAAAACAGAACTTTCAAAATGCAACATTCAATATTGCATCGAGTCATGGCCTAGATTGTTGCCCTAAAATCTCTGCCAATGATCCTGGCTCATAAGCCAAGATCGCACCTGCAGGGAGCCTCAGCTAGATTAACCTATGTGAAATCAAAGGGAAGCTTCCTGATCTCCACAACTCGGCAAAAACCCATGTCCATAGAGCACATGACCCATAAATTCGGGAATCCCAGGCAAAATCATGCACAGGGGAGAAAAGTTCCAGCAGCCCATTGGCTCATTCCTTTCGGCATTTTGGTTCATATGTCGCTATATAATGTCTCCAGACTAACTAGGAAGGGACGCAATGTCAGATCTGGTTCTGTCCTATTTTTCCATTAAGGCCTCCAGTGCACTGGCCTTTTGTATCATTACCAACCTCACCTTTCCCAAGCTGTTTTCTCGTCCTTCCCTTCTTGCAGCCCACTGACGATATTGGCTCCTGCTAATGTGTCCATCCAATGAACAGAATGGACAACCTGTCTATCCAGAGATCACTCAAATGAGCATGAAGTTGGCATGTTGCATTGCAAAAGGCCGAGACTAGTTGGGCACAATCTAATTCAGCCACCTTTGATTCTGTGACAACTTCCAAGCCTGTGACAATGTCACCTGTGACAATGTTGCTCTGAGACAGTAACTATAGGAATTTCATGGCATCTTTTGCTTGCTTCAATTGCTGTAGTTCACAATAATTGAGGCTTTAAAAAAGAAGCTCGCATTTATTTGTGCCTTTCACCTTAGTTAATGAGGTAGTTTTGAAGTGTAGTAACAGTGTATGAAACATGATACGTGGCAAGCTGCAGAGTGATAGTTACCAGATTTGATTTTTTTTCATGTTGATTTGAGTGATTAAATATTGGCTGGGATACATTTGGTTCTTTGAAGTAATACTATGGCACCTCTGACAGTCCCGCCCCGCCACCCTCAGTACTACATGGGTGAGTTCATCTAGATTTGTGCACTCAAGTCCTGAAGTGGGACTTTAACCCACAACATTGTGATTCTAAATGCCACCACCTGAGCTACAGCTGACACATGAGATTATGTCACTATTGACGCTGCCTTCTCTATTACAGTATAATGTTTTATAAAAACCTTAACTTTTGCAGGAAGTGGTTGCAAGCTTATTTTCCATAACGTTCTGATTATGCGCTATGGTTTTCACAAACTACGCATTCAGTGTCTCAGAAAATGTTTTGTTGCACTGAACAATCCAACTGTTCACTGTTTTAGTTATTAAAATCCTCTGTTCCAGTTTTCTTTGACCCTAGCTTGTGGGGTTCAGTTGTCTGGACAGCTAGTTCGTGACGCAAGGCAATGCTGACAGCGTAGTTGCATTCGCATGCCAGCTGTGGTTATTCATGAAGGTCCCGCCTTCTCAGCCTTGCCTCGGGTGCAATGATCCTCAGGTTAAATCACCACCAGTCAGTCCTCTCCCTCAAAGGGGCGAACAGTCTATGGTCATCTGGGACTATGACAACTTTACCTTTTTTGTTTCTCATGCAGAACTTTGCCTATTAACTCATTTGAGTGACCAGAAATTTTACAGTAAATCTTGCAACCGAAGAATTTGAAAACAGTTTCTTCAAAAACAAACTGGAGTCCACACAAATTAATTTGGAAAGGGGATGACCGCAGTTCACTTACCTTGGGATTACTATGGAGACATTTTATTTCTGAACACACTTAGCTAGATTTTTAATTTAAACACTGGGCTGGATTTTCTGGAGACTCCTTGGAGAGGGGAAAATGGCAACCAGGACCCAATTCCCGGGATTTCTGATTTTCAGCAGTCCCGAGGGTGCAGGCTGGTGCAGGTCGTGAGCACTCCACACCAGCCAGCTCCATCACAAGGATAGGCGTGTCCAAGTCTTCTGCAATTTTCATGGAGTCTGGCCAGCTTTTACAAGCATGTCAGAAGTGTTGTGAATCATAGCCAGGATTAGGGAACCTTTTTGAAAGGCTACCAAGCCATGCCAGCCCCTTTGTCTCCATGATAAGTTATGCTTCTATACCAAACCCCTATGGTCCCTCATATCCTTCATGCCAAGCTGTGGCATTTCCAAGTCCATCTACCCACTAAATACTCTAGTCATTCATTTTCACAACAACCCTATAAAATCATCCAGATCATTTAATATCAATGACAGACACTGTAAGCACTTGAAACCTCTATCTTGTGTACATTAGGACTTTGCTCTGTAAAATTGACAAGCGATTAATGTTCTCACTGGGGTGCAGTTGGAACGAGGTCCAGAGGGCCTTAATCTTTTCGTTGCAGCTGGGACAAAACCCCAAAGCACCAAGGCATGCCTTTTCGCACCGTCTGCTTCCGCACCGAGCAGTCTCTGTGGCTGCCTCGGCACTCTTTCTCAGGGTGGCAGATCTGACTCCTGATATCATGTCCAACTGAACTCCCACTACCAACCATGAGGGTGGAAATCCAGCCCAATGTCTCCAACATTGTGTCCCATTTGAGTCATAACATGTGAATTTGATCTGATTTATACTCCTACACTCCATTGAAATCCAGTCTGAGCTGATGTACGTGGGTCAGGTGAGAGGATTCTGCAGGTGAGAAGATTGAGGATGAGCTCTTTACTCATGATGTACACCACCATAGTATAAAAAATGAACTTTCAAAATAAGTATATTTGATAATGTTCCTGTTCTCAGTATGAATGTGCATTCTAATGAATAAGTTCACTATTAACATCCTTATTTATGCACATCTCTCGGATCAGGGAACTATAATATCTGAATATTCAGAAATGCGCTTGGATTCAGGTCCTGACTCATAGGCCCTAATTTTGGGGAAATTTACACAATGAGGCACATGGAACACATTCCAAGGATATGGGCTTGATTACATTTTAGGTGAGTCATTAGGCTTGTGGCACCATTCAAGAAAGAGGCCAGTCCCAATTCAAATGAGGAATAAATCTGTGGTGCCACCTATCCTGCCAGACTGGTGCCTCCTTGAGGCTTTTATGTGGCATAGCATATACAGGAGCTTGAGATGATCTTATTTTTAAATAGTTTATATAAATATTGCAAATAAAATTTGGAGTACATCGAGATTTTTTTTAAAGTGAACCTACCGTAGTTTTGAACAGCTGCTCTATCCATTGCTACAGGATGATAGATAAGCACTATATTTATAATTTTCATGCATTCATAAGTTGATATGTAGAAATTGGACAGAAAGTTGTCTTGTTTTCACATTCACTGTTTTGTGAATCTTGCAAAATGTTTGTTCTGCCCATGGTGCATATATTTGCTTAGAAACCTATAGTGTTACCAGCACAGCAAGAAAAAGCTGCTTGAATAACTTCAGCGTTTTTGTCTTCGTTTTTCCACCTGGCAAACCAGCTTTTATGAAGTGCTCCCTGATGATCTGCCCTAAACTAAACCATACCTGCATGTATCTGTCCCCTTGTCCTATAGTCATTGTGGGAGATTCTCCGAAGATCCTGGAGGATAGCGTCCAGGCCTAACAATTGATTGCTGCTGGCACCAGTTAATGAGTCTTCCAGCCCCTTGTAAACTGGATCACATCTAGAAAGGGCACAAGGCCAATTAGCATATTAAAAGTACCATTTAAATATGCATTGCCCATTCAATCCCCAGCACACAGAAGGCTTTGGCATGGCACAATAACTGTGAATCACTACAGGATGCTCGGAAGCCATTGAAGCCCCTGGGTGGTCGGGGGCATGATGCTTACCTGGCGGGGCCTAGCTGAAAGCCCGACAGTGGACACTGGACACCCTGGCAGTGCCAGTTGGGCACCACCAATGTGCCAGGGGCCGTGCTAAAGGAGTGTGGTCTATGACCGGGGGATGGAGAGGGGGTGTCATGATGGGGGCATGTTGACAGTTGGGCAGGGGAACCCATCAGAAATGGAACAATCCATGAATGCAGAAAATAAATAATTAAAACTGTACATCAGTAAAATGACAAATTTTCAGAGATTGGTGTATTTTGTCATTTTACTGGGTTTTTTTCATTAACTTAAAAATATATTTTTCTTTAGTAATCTAAGGTTACCTTTAATCTGTCAGTTCTTTGAATCATTTAGTAAAAAAACATAAAATGTGGACAGCAAGCAGTGCTGATTTTTCAGAATGAATTATATTTAATAGCTTGAATGATAAATGGATCTTTTGTGTAGCCACATCTGTTGGGACACAGCCTCCCTTGCATATTCTCCCCATCCAATGTGCAGCAGGGATGTGAAGGAGATTTGTGTGAGAGACAGCATTGCTTACGGCTAAAGTAAATCCCTAGTGACTCTTTCAGCCGACGATTGCTGTAAAATGTACTTGTGTTACACTTGCTCTTGGTGGTTTATGCTGCGAATAGGTCAGAAGAGGGAAGACTTGTAAGAAAATAAGTTTTAATCTTCACATAGCCAGGTTAATCGGTTCCAGTCTTGCTCATCCAGAGGGAAGTGGTAATTGCACACTCCAGTTAGAAAACAATCAGATGCCTGGAAAGTCGCAGTATTCCAAAGAACAGAGTATGGTTTTAAACTCTCTTGTAGCCTGGGGTTATTTGTTGAATTGGGCTGCTTTGTTCGACTTGCGTAAGACTGCTTTTATTTCTTCTTGCTACATAAATATAGAAGGTAACTTGGTGCACCGATTTGTGTATATATTTAAATTTGTCTGAGTTGATGCAGTTTATAGTTGCATAGATTTCTGAACCAAACTAAATTGTAATTTGTCCTTTTATGTTGAATTTATAATTGAATATGTTTGCTACAAGCAAGAGCTTTCAATTTTGAGCATTGTTACTCGAATATGTCCTCCAATTTTAATTTGATTATTCTTGCTCCTGTCTTTGGGCAGATATTTGCTTTTGAAGGTTTTCTGAATCTTGGTAATACACAACAGCACGAGATTTTTGTGATCATTTTAAGCTTAACATTTTGAATTAGTAAATTAATCTTTTAAATGCAAGTTGGATGGACTAAGTTGTTAACACTTTATAAATTTAAATGGAACTGTAGTTTCATACTGTGTACAGCTAATGGTTTAGTCCTACATCTGATAGTTCAATCGATTAGTTGAAATAGCATATGTATTGATCGCTAATGCAAAAGAATCAAATGGCAAAGCTGTTTGCTGCTAATGCCTCTTTTTGCTGTGCAATTTTTCCTACTAATGCAAGTAAAAGTCCTTGTATTTGTAAAAAAAAAAGTCTATTTTTAGATTTACTTTTGCATTGTTTAAAAAAAAAACTGCATGGCTTATTTTCTGCAGTATTATTTTAATTGACTTGCTTTCCTTATTCTGGCTCTGATTTTAGCCCTGGCCAGGGAATTAGAAACGCATCTACTGTTGCAAAAATGAGGCCTGAGCTATTACTGGGCTAAGGTTTGGTTGAATACCACAGGCCAACATTCCGTCCAAAACGTGCAGGAATACTGAGTGATTAGTGGTCCTGGACATTGGGTTGGAGGGAGCTCTCATTCAGGAAGTGGGGGACATTCCACAGTGTGGTAGGACTATTATTTAATTGTGCAGCACAGAAAACCATTGCATTGTATTGGTGTCCTTGCTACCTATTTAATAGAACACATTAAAATTCAGGATAGTGGCATGCCAAAGGCTTGGTCAATTTTAACTGCCTTTTTGCCCAATTTCACCAAGCGAGTAGGGTTATAATCACCTCAAAGTCAGAGCCAAAGATCACAATCACAGATTTGTTATGGTGCAGGAAGAGGCCATTTGGCCCATCATGTCTGCGTCAGCACTCCAAATGAGCAACGCACTGAGCACCAGTCTCCCGCCTTCTCCCTGTAACCCTATTCTTCCTTTTCAAATAAGTCTATAAGATTTCTAAAATGCTTTGGTGGATCATGGCACATGGGAGATAAAACCTGCAACATGGATATAAAATACACTTGACATTCAGTGATCAGAATTGCAATAAACAAGGTACTTTTAGAAACTACTTCATATGGGAAGAGTATAGAAAATGCAGCCATTTCATTTCAAATTAGATGCATGATCACATGCCTATAAGTAATTGGATATATGCTGTAGATATTTATATGCGTTTGGATTGTGGGTAAAGATAAAGGAAATCTTTTGTTGGCTAAATTGGTTGTTAAAATTCATGATACATATATGCTACTTGATGCAATCCCTGAATCTTGCAATGGTCCACACCAGAACTGTCTATTATTTGAATAGAATTATGGGCATGTGCTTAATCTGCAGTTTGAACGCATTGCTGATTTTAGTTTTTTTTTTATTTTTTCTTCACTGGATATAAGTGCCTCTGGCAAAACCAGCATGATTGTCTTTGAGAAGGTGATGGTGAACTGCTAGAGTTCGGGTGCATGTACACCCACAGTGGGGTTAGGGAGTGAAAGAAGAGGAATTCTAAGTTAAGATGTTGTGTGGCTTGGAGGGGAATCTGCAAAGGGTAGTGTTCCCTTGCGACTGCTACCTTTTGTCAGGTGGTAGAGCTTGTGGTTTTCCAATGTGCTATCGATAGAGCCTTGGTGAGTTGCTGCAATGCATCTTGTTG
Organism: Mustelus asterias; assembly: GCF_964213995.1. Classification (NCBI taxonomy): domain Eukaryota; kingdom Metazoa; phylum Chordata; class Chondrichthyes; order Carcharhiniformes; family Triakidae; genus Mustelus; species Mustelus asterias. The sequence goes on from NC_135814.1 coordinate 54,802,594, forward strand.
ATGGTACACAGTGCTGGCACTGCCATTGTCAGTGGTAGATGTGAAGGTGGTGGATGTGATGCCAATCAAGCAGACTGCTATTGTCCTGTATAGTGTTGAGCTTGTGTTGGGACTGCGCTCATCCAAGCAGGTGTGGAGTATTCCATCACACTCTTGATTTGTGCCTTTGTTGATGGTGGACAGGCTTTGGGGCACCATCCTTTCGGGCTTTGGGGGTGAATTGTTTGCTGCAGAATTCCCAGCCTCTGACCTGCTCTTGTAGTCACAGTATTTATATGGCTGGTCTAGTTCATTTTTGAGTCAGTGGTAACCCCAGAATGTTGATTGTGGGGGATTCAATAATGGCAATGCAAGTGAATGTCAAGGGGCAATGGTTAGATTCTTTCTTATTGGCAATATAACTGCCTGGCATTTCTGAGGCATGAATGTTACTTGCCACTATCAGCCCTAGCCTGAATGTTGTCCAGATCTTACTGCATTTGGACATGGACTGGTTCAGAGAGAGTTGTGAATTGTTCTGAACATTATGCAATGATCTGTGAACATCCCCACTTTTGACATATGATGGAGGAACAGTTATTGGAGCAGTTGAAGTTGATTGAGCCTAGGACACTATCCTGAGGAACTCCTTCAGGGATATCTTGGGACTGAGCTGATTGACCTCCAACCACAACCATCTTCCTTTGTGCTAGGTATGGCTCCAAGCAGTGGAGAGCTTTCCCCCTGATTCCTGTGACTTCAATTTGATTCTGGCATCTTGATGCTGTACTCAAAGTGCTGTCACTTTCACCTTGCCTCTCTGGTTCAGTTCTTTTGTCCATGCTTAGACCAAAGCTGTAATAAGGTCAGGGCTGAGCAGGTCTGGAGAAGTGTCAGCGAACAAGTTATTAGTCTATGTTGCTTGATAGTGTTGTCAGTGACACCATCTATCACTTTGCTTGAGAGACATCTGGGTGGTGGTTTGCCTTGCTTTTTGTGGGCCTACCTGGGAAACTTTCGGTATCATCAAGTAGATGCCAATATTGTAGCTGCACTGGAACAACTTGGCTAGAGGTGTGGCTAGTTCTGGAGCACAAGTCTTCTGAACTGCCAGAATGTTGTCAGAGTCTATTGGTTTTGCAGTATCCAATACTGCCAGTCATTTCTTATCACATGGAGTAAATTGAATCCGCTGGAGACTGGCATCTGCAATGCTGGAGACCTCTGGACATCGAGATGGATCATCACTTCTGGCTGAAGATGGTTGCAAATGCCTCATCATTTTCTTTTGCACTGATATGATGGGCTCTCCAATCATTGAGGATGAGAATATTTGTGGAGCATAGTACTCCAGTTAGTTTAGTTTAATTGTCCACTATTATTCATGACTGGATGCAGCAGGACTGCAGAACACTTATCTGATCCATTGGTTGTGGGGTCTCTTGGCTCTATATCTACAAGATGTTGTTTAGCGTGCATATAAAACTATGGTGTAACTTCACCAGGTTGATGCTCCATTTTTAGATATGTTATGGTTCAGGTCAAACTCCAGTGCTTTATGGAGCCTGCCTGGATCATAAAGTTTGCACCTTGAATTTGGCTAGGATAAGCATGATGTGTTTCACCTCCGATATGATTCAAATGACCCACTTAGGGAGCTTTTATCAAACAAAGTTTGTTTAAGAATATAGTTAACATGTATGGAAAGAAAATTAGCACTAACTTTTATCAATTACAAACAAAAAACAAAACAACCACAATAATATATAGCCCTTCACAAAGATACTGAAGATGTTCCAATCAAATCAATCTCATAAACAAAAAACCCTTCCACTGCTTTAACACAGCAAAAACTAATGCTCACGTGATACTGGAACTGAGTACTTTGGATGAATGCTGCAGTTCTCCTGATGCACTCAGAACAGCTTCCCGTAACAGCACGGAGAGACACTGGTCAAGCCTTCTACTGCAGGAAGGCAAAAAGCCTTGCTTTCAGCTAACCAGCAGAACATCCAAAACCCAGGGAGAGAGCGAGACACTGCTTTCAGTCTGATGTCCACACTCTCCTAAACTGAAATTAAACAGCAGCTCAAAGCTGAAAACAAAAGAGCTCCTGTCACCTGACTTGTTAATCAGTTTTCCTCCTAACAATGCAGGGCCATAAAACAATCCAGAGTGAAAATTTAAAAACCTCATTTAAACCACTGAAGGAGCAATAAAAGACAATCCAGTGCCACAATGAGAGCTACAGAGAACATGATATAAAAAAAACTCTTAAAGGTACACTAACGTCAAGCTATGCCACTGGCATGCTGCTAGCATGCCCTCCTGCACTCCTCATTTAAGCAGATTGATATCCAGGTTTGGAGGTAATGGGTAGAGTGAGGGATATACCAGGCTATAAAGTTTCAAGTTTGGTTGAATACAATTCTGCTGATGGCCCACAATGCAGCTGCTAGATTTAATCTCAATCAAATTAATTTTGCACTGTGATAGTGCCACACAATACAATGGAGGGTATCCTTGGTGTGAAGATAGGTCTCCACGAGGATTGTGTGGTGGTCATTCCTACCAATATTGTCTTGGGCAGTTGCATTTGCAACACGTAGATTGATGAGGATGCGATCTATTAGGTTTGCCCGTTTGGTTTTCTGATGCCCAGCTGCAGATCCCATCTGACAACTGTGTCCTTCAGGGCTTAGCCAGTAATGGTGCTACTGGGCCACTCTTGGTGAAGGACATTGAAGTCCCCCACCCTGAGTTCATTCTGTCCTTGTCACCCTCAGTGGCTCAACATGGAGGAGCACTCTTGCATCAGTTGTCGGGGGAGGAGAAATGTAGTTGGTAACCAACAAGCATTTCTTTGTCCATGTTTGACAATGCTATAAGATTTCATGGTCAGTATTGAGGACTCCCAAGGTAACACCCTCCTTCCTGGCTGTATAGCACTTTGCCACTACCTCAGATGGGTCTGTCCTGCTGATGGAACATGACATACTGAGGTGATGGAGGTGTCTAGTATGTTGGCTGTGAATTCTGTGACTTGACTATTGCTTGCCTAGTGTGTGGAACAGCTCTCCCAATTTTGGCACAAGTCCCTAGTTGTTAGTAAGGAGGACTTTACAGGATCAACTAAGCTGGTGTGCTGTTGTTGTTTCCGGTGCCTAGGTTGATGTCAGGTAGTCAATCCAGTTTTATTCCTTTTTGACTTTTTGTGGCAGTTTGGTTGTGCCTCTGCAGTTGGTATGTTTTTTTTCTCTGTCTCCTTTAACCACCAGATCTCCTGCTGTGGAGAAGATAGTCTGGCACCTGAGATTTCGAATGAGAGGAGTCAGACTTGTTCATAAAACTTTGATTTAATGTGCCTAGGTTCTCAAACGTACACTTCTGGCTGAAGCCTGGTTGGAATTGAAAATTGCAGGCAGCACACCCACAGTTTTTCAATGTGTAGTCAGCATACAAGCTCCTATTGACAGCACAAACTCAAAATCCAACAACCTTGACATCTTGATTACTGTCTAATAAAAAGTAACACTGGTATATAAACTTTCACTACTTATAATTGTACAATCTTTTTTCTGAGACCAAGTATTAATTATTCAAAATAATATAACTCAACCGAGAGCATTCACAAGCAGTGAAAGTAGTTGAGGCCTCAAAGCATCATGTTGATCTGTCCTTCACAATGAAATGAAAGCAGCAGTAAGTAGGTAGCAATGGGGATACTCTGACTGACTAGGAAGAACAAAACTGATGGTTAGCAAAACAGACACCAAGTTAAATACAGTGACCTGCTCTGATCATTATTAAAAGACTTCTTCTGCAGCTGTGTTCCAGGTCTCCACCAATGGGGCGGCACGGTAGCACAGTGGTTAGCACTGCTGCTTCACAGCTCCAGGGTCCTGGGTTCGATTCCCGGCTCGGGTCACTGTCTGTGTGGAGTTTGCACATTCTCCTCGTGTTTGCGTGGGTTTCCTCCGGGTGCTCCGGTTTCCTCCCACAGTCCAAAGATGTGCGGGTTAGGTTGATTGGCCAGGTTAAAAAAATTGCCCCTTAGAGTCCTGGGATGTGTAGGTTAGAGGGATTAGTGGGTAAATATGTGGGGGTAGGGCCTGCGTGGGATTGTGGTCGATGCAGACTCGATGGGCCGAATGGCCTCCTTTTGCACTGTAGGGTTTCTTTCTTTCTTTCTAATGCTGCATATTTTCTTTACTTTTGAATAAAGCCATTTATCCCACAAGAAGGAAGAATGTTACTCTGAAATGATGTGGAGATGCCAGCTTTGGACTGGGGTGGGCACAGTAAGAAGTCTCAACACCAGGTTAAAGTCCAACACGTTTATTTGGAATCGCGAGCTTTCGGAGCATTACCCTTTCATCAGGGGAGTAGACTGTGTCGGTATGTGCGATCTTCTTGGAAATCCTCTCCATTTTGAGCCGGTGATTCGCTGTGTTGATGGTAGCCATGATATGGAGATGCCGGTGTTGGACTGGGTTGGGCACAGTAAGAAGTCTCTCAAAACCTGGTTAAAGTCCAACAGGTTTATTTGGAATCACGAACTTTCAGGGTGCTGATGAGTGGACAACTCCGCTGATGTAGGAGCAGCGCTCTGAAAGCTCGTGATTCCAAATAAACCTGTGTTGTGAGACTTCTTGCTATACTCTGAAAATAATCAGTTGATTATTTTCTTAACCAAAGTAATTTGCGGCAGTAATTTTAAAACCTCATGACGGGTAGATGAAGGGGTTTGGAAGAAAGGTTTTACGATTAAAAAATGTGAAGTCCTGTTCCCAACCATAATAGTTTGGGATTGGGTGAGAAATCCCCTCTGGAGATGTAGGGTTGTGATTTTTATTTGTAAATGAGGCTGTATTGCTCAGATTTTGGTCCGCCAGTTAAACTTAATGCCTCCAGGCTGAGTTTCCAACAGCTGAAGGGTGGTGGGAGTTGCCAGATCGAGCAGGTAAGTGCTTTTCTAGCACTGCTTGTGGGCTAGGAGCACTTTCCAAGCTCGCCCCACTTGTGTATTCACCACACCACCCCACTCAACACCATGACATCCTTCTTCGTTGCAATGCTTCAAGTCCCCACCGCCTTCAACATCTCTGACTTTCTCGATTTACTGGGAACCATCCCAGGTGGTCCCTGGCTTTGGGCCTGCGCTATAGACATATTTCTAAATTCTGGTAAAACCCCATCAGAAAAATGGCAGAACTTGCCTGGCTGATATTTCTGGATTTTCTTGCTGCGATTTTCTAGCTTCCCTGTAAACTTCAGTGCCCTTGTGTTTGCACATAACTAGTTTATTGTCCTACCAACCACTTGCATGCCTATCTGAAATTTAGAAACTGCTGCAAGCAATATGGTTCAGAGTATTTTGCTATGGCCAGACTTCTCCAATCCAATTTCTTGTTCTTTCTCAGTATCCTTCTAATATAATTATTTTCCTACTAAGTATCTTGTTTAGATCGATATTTTCTAAAATATCTATTTCTGAAAAGCGGTATTGATCCCCACAGGAGGGAAGAATGTCATTCTGAATTGAATCAATTGGTTATGTTCTTAACCAAGGAACTTTGGGGATAAACTCAAACTCAAAGGGCTTTGCTTCAATAGCCTTCCGGGGAGTGTGCTCCACATTCTTTCAACATTTGTGAAAGAGTTTTCTTCCCTCCTGAAATACTTTTTAACCGGATTATGGGTGGGATTCTCGGGCTGCTTGCATCCCAAGACCGGAAATTCCCACCTGACTTCAACAGACCTCTAAATGGTCTGCCGAATTTTCTGTCTCGCCCACTACAATTCCTGTGGTGGGCGAGATGGGAGAATTTCAGCGTATGTCTCATTCTGGGCGACCTTATTAAAGGAATTTTCATATCCTATCCTATCTTATCTCCTCCATTATTTTAAATTTGTCGGAGACTATCTTGTTTTCATGATGCACACCAACACCATTGCTAACTTTATTGACAGCACATTTTCTTAATGTGAACATACGTCTACAATGCATCTGCAGCCTTATACTGACCTTCTCTACCATGTGCTCTCTGACCTTCAATCCCCAGGTCAAGTGAACCCATATGCAGTATAGAGTGTACCATATAGTATCTAATACTGGAGTCCACACATACAATCAGCTAATATCATGACTCAGATCACTGCTTAACCTCTAAATTTCCTTACGATAATTTAAGCAGCATCTCCACCTAACCTATTACCTTTTAACCCTGCTGAGTTTTCACTACTTTCTACAGGAGCACTATGACTTCCTAAAAGATAGGGAGCCTAAAACTCCAAATGAGTTCTGACCAGTAATTGTAACTTCGAACTAGTATGGGAAGAAGAAGGACTTGCATTTATAAGAATGAGTTATCATTGTCACTCATGTACAGCAAATTACTACTACCCTTGTTAGGTTTTAGCTCCATTTACATAATCTGTGCTGTCATGTTTTTCAATGTCCTTGGGTGATTAAAGCAATGCCATAAATCTTGAATTATTAGTGGGAAATTTGATGGTTTAATCATTGTGACATACCTGAACTCATTAGGAGACTTTCAGATCATTGATGTTAAAGATTAAGAGCAATGTTTAAATTGGGGTAGTTCAGATTCAGGTTCACTTGAGAAAGCTATTTATTTTGTGTCCTGTCACTTATTTTCTTTTGAGAAAGTTAGTTAAACCTTCATCCCAAATCTTCCATGATTGTTCATCAGAAAGCGGGGTATGATTGCATTCGACATTTTACTGTTTTAATGGGGCAGGGTGAGAAACAGGTTATTTGACAAATTGCCTGTGGTTATCCTGTAGTCTGGTCCCCTGGGGAGTGTATGACTTCAGTTCCTGAATTGTGATGGGTGATTGAGTCTAATTTTCTAGATTCCACTTTCAAATCAAGTGAACTTGCCTTCAAGTCCATTTAAAATTCATGCTCTGGTTGGTTTATTGAAAAGCTTTACCTTTCAAAATATTAAACACACAACCCATTATTCATTAGACCTGGAATTCTTATGTAGAATTTAGTACTAGAAGGAAGCTAAAAGTTGTTGAAGACAGGAATTTTTGAATTGTAAAGTTTAATGATAGCCTGGATTTTCTGGTCAATGGAAAAAAGGATATGTGGTGTTTTTGACTATTTCAAGTTGGACAAACTACCTGATATAATTGGCAAATGGCTAACCATCTAATTTAGTAATGGGAAATGTCAATTTATTTTTTAGGTTTTTTTTTGTTGCACCTTCAAAGGATTTGAAAAGCGACTTTAAGAATCCACTCTAATGACAGGTTGCAGCCAGGAGGGGGTCTGATCCCTTTACAATCTATCATCCTTCTTATTCGACAATCACTCGCGTATGATTGCCCACCTAAGAAACTCCGTGTCACTGGTCATGGGTTCTGTGGGTCTTTGTGTGGCTGATAATCCTGGAGGAGTCAGACAATGTTGATGAATTGCTCTGGCCTTTGTTGCTCCTGGCATTTCACTTCTTGTTGTGCAGTGAAAATCATGTTGACTGTTCCACAGTTTAGTTGGTAGCCGTACTGGCTTTCCGGAAGGATTTCTTCAGAGTGGAAGCAGGTGGCTAGTGAGGATCTGGGTGATGATTTTACTGATGGAGAGCAGGGAGATTCCCACCATCCACTTTATTTCTTTCTTGAAGATGGTGGCAATGGCAGCATCCAAAGTTGGCAGGGATTTCTTCTTTTTCCCAGATTTTCAGGACCAGCTGATAGAGATAATGGGTGATCTCCTCTCCTCCAAGTTTGAACATTTCTGCTGGAATCCCATCCACTCCTGGAGCTTTTCCATTATTCGTGTTTAATGGTAGCTTCGACTTCATTCAAGCTTTCCATGCTGGTTACAGGCCGGGTGTTGGGTCCATATATTGCCTTGGTGGCACTGAAGAAGCCTCGGGTGATTGTTTGTTGGTAAGGAGTTCCAGTTCCTTAGCTTTATCAGTTCACCATTTATCCTTCATTTCTCTCATTCTTCTTTGTACCTCTGCCTTTGCTGTTTAAGTTCTCCTCTTTGCTTTGCTGGTGATGTTTTGCCAGGACGAGAGCTTTCCCCTTGTCGATGCAGTCTTGGATGATGTGGTCATTCTCGTTAAAACAGTTTTTCTTTTTTAATTAATTCATGGGACATGGGAGCGCTGGCTGGTCAGCATTTATTGCCCATCCCTCGTTGCCCTTGTTTAGAGAGCAGTTGAGAGTCAACCACGTTATTGTAGCTCTGGAGTCGCATGTAGGCCAGACCAGGTAAGGACAGCAGATTTCCTCCCCTAAAGGACATTAGTGAACCAGATGGGTTTTTCCGACAATCGACAATGGTTTCATGGTCATCGGTAGATTCTTAGTTCCAGCTATTTTAATTCAAATTCCACCATCTGCCATGACAGGATTTGAATCTGGGTCCCCAGAACATTAGCTGAGTTTCTAGTAATAATAGTCTAGTGATAATATCACCTAGGCCATCGCCTTCCCCGTCTTCACAGCTTGATGATGGTGTCTTCAGCTCTTTCCAGTTTTTCTCCACTACACTAGAATGAATGTATTGGAGATTTTGGTGAAGGCATTGTTGAAAGTTTTCTAGCATGCATTGGTCTTGAAGCTGTTTCTTCTTCAGCTGTTTCTGGGAGAGACTGATGGACATAAAAGAGTAGATGAGTCAGTGGTGTGTCCAGCAGTTGTCTGCACTGGTCATTACTTAGGCGATGAGGGTATCCTTTTGATCTCGGGCTGGATGATTACAAAAGTCGATGTGCCAGTGTTTTGATTCAGATGTCTCCAGGAAGTCTTGCACTTGTCTTTTTGGTGGAACAGTGCGTTAATGATGATAGGCTGGTGTTCTGCACATTTGGTGGGCAGGAGAATCCCATTTCAGTTGCAATTCCCAACTCCTTCGTTTCCAGAATCGGCAGTCCTTTCCAACTCTGGTGTTGAAGTCCCAAGGAGGATGATCTTCATTAGGAATGTCGGAGAGTATGGTGTTCAGGGTGGAGTAGAAGCCACTTTAGACTAGTCATCGGCACTTACTATCATTGCCCACTGGTTCTTGGCAAGTTGTGGATGGAGAGTATGAGGCTTCAATGATATCAACAGGAAGCTCAAGAGTCGGTTGATAACTTCATTCTTGATGATGAATCCAATTCCATGCATCCTGGGCTGATCCTTGGGTTTTCCTCTCCAGAAGAAAGTGTAACCATTGTCTCCTTCCCTTAGCTGCTCTTGTGGAAGCGCCTGGGTTCATGGGCAACAATGGCAGTTCTCCATTCTGGTTGTTCGTTTTGCTAGTTATCCATGAGGTTCTGAAATTGAGTTTAACTTTTGATTTCTGACTGCAAGTAGATGAGCCTGCTGGATGTGGTTTTCCAGACAGGTTGCTGACGGAACAGACATTTTTTTGGTCACCTTTTTCTAACCTCTTCCCCATGCATGGTGAGTGGAGTAGGCCCTGAGGAGGGCTGCTTAGTCATGAGAAAGTTGCCAAAATGTGTGCTTGTTCCTATTCCAAGAACGAGACATCCGAATCAAACTCCATGGTCTATGTGCCAATCTGAGGCTAGGGACTTCCAGGTCTCACGGTCTTGTCCCTGTCACATCTCGCCGATCACCACAGGGCTTTTTTGTGTGGGGGCGGGGAAAACACACGTAGGCCCAGTTCCAATGGCAAGAGGACCTTGATGACTGGGGTCTCCCTTCTGCTGCAACCTTCATCCGCCATCTCAGCCATGGATGTCACGTGGCTGCCTGATCCATCGTTGAGGACTTGTTTCGGATTGTGCTTTGTCTAGTTCCTCCCCTCCGACCTTGCTATCATGGGTGACCCTGCCAGGGGTTTAAGATACTCGGTGGCTTTGCATCTGGGATTAATGGAACGCTCAAACCTTTCCACCACGGCAAGGTGACAATCTGTGGAAAAGACTTTAACCATTTCAGAGGTGAACTTCTAGTTTCCACATTCTCTCTTGGGAAGTGTTTTTGATATGTACTGAGAATTATAAAGCTTATATTTATACTATTTAATGCTGAATACTGTTCTTTGTCTACTTTATTTCAATGAATTTGACTGCTGTTCTATAGACTGAGTCTTGGTCTGAGAGAGTATCTGCTGAGTAACATGGCAGCATGTAATATGTCCCAATAATCTGGAGTATAATGAGGCTTCTGTCTTCCATCACTATTGTTTTGGATTGTAGGAATATGAATGAGGTCCATTTCAACAAACAAGTGGTTAATGGTGTACAATTTGGGCAGAATATCTTTCATCCTATCTAAAAACTGAACCCCTTTGACTGCTTGATTCTATTGGTGTGAAAAGTGACCGCAGCCATAACAATGGTGAAGGGGGGGGATTAATATTTGTTGAAAGGGTAAGGTTTAAAAATGCAACTTGCAAAGACTTGATGAGTAGTTTGTGATTTTAAAAATGGAACATAATTATGCCTAAATTGAATAAATGAACTTTAAAGGTCACTACAAAGAAGGAAAGAACATAACTCAAGGCCTACTTCCTTCCCTTGACAAAAATAAATTGCTGAGATGAAATGCATGACACGGTTTAAACAGTCAGCGATCAAGAATGTTACAGTGCAGGAGGAAACCATTCAGCCTGTTGTGTCTGCTCCAGCTCTGAGCAATTCATCTAGTGCCACACTCCTGCCTCCTCCCTCTACCCTGCACATGGTTCCTGTTCAGGTAACAGTCTAATTCCATTTTGAATGTCAGGCAGAGCATTCCAGATGCCACCCACTCAGTGCAAATTTTCCTCCTGTTGCTCTTCTTTATCCAATCACTACAAACCTGTGCCATCTCATTCTTGATACTTTCACCAATGGGAACATTTTTTCTCTATCTACCCCATCGAAGCACCTCGTGATTTTGAATATTTATACCAATCTCCCCTCAGTCTTTTCTTCAGCAAAGGCAGTCCAAACTTCTCTTGTCTCTCCATGTAACTGAAATTCCTCAACCTTGGAACTATTCTCATGAATCCTTTCTGCACACTTTCCAAAACCTTCTCATCATTCGTAAAGTGTGGTGCCCAGAATTGGACACAATACTAGTTAAGGACGAATCAGTGTCTTATGCAAGTTCAGCATAGCTTCCTTGCTCTTGTACATTTTATTAACTGCTTTCTCAATCTGTCCTGCCACCTTACTGGATTATGCACAACTAGACCCCACCAGGTTTCTCTGTTCCTGACCCCTTTTTTATATTGTTCCTGTATTCTTCCTACCAAAATGAATCGTTTCATGTTTCTCCACATTAAACTTTCATCTGCCACCTATCTGACCATTCCACTGAATTGTTATCCTTAAGTCTATATATTTCTCCGTTCACATCTCTTCCAAATTTCGTATTTGCAATGTTTTGAAATTGTGCCCTGTACACAAAGGTATAGATCACTGACTCCTGGGGAACTTCACTACAAACCTTCCCCAGCCCAAAAATCATCCATTAACTATTATTCTCTGTCACTTAGCCAATTTTGAATCTGTAGAAAAAATCATAGAAAGAAATCATAGAAACCCTCCAGTACAGAAAGAGGCCATTCGGCCCATCGAGTCTGCACCGACCACAATCCCACCCAGGCCCTACCCTCATATATTTTACCCACTAATCCCTCTAATCTATGCATCCCAGGACACTAAGGGGCAATTTTGGCATAGCCAATCAACCTAACCCGCACATCTTTGGATTGTGGGAGGAAACCGGAGCTCCCGGAGGAAACCCACGCAGACACGAGGAGAATGTGCAAACTCCACACAGACAGTGACCCAAGCCGGGAATCGAACCCAGGTCCCTGGAGCTGTGAAGCAGCAGTGCTAACCACTGTGCTACCGTGCCGCCAGAAGTGCTGGGTTTCCCGAACACTGACAACAAGGACTTGTAACAAACAATACTTTATTCACTAGCTAAGCGGCTACCCCATTTTTGTGCTCTGCCTGAACTCTGGAGAGAACTCCCATGCTCCAATCACGTGACCCTTTTTTGTAGCCTCATCATGTGACCACTTTGTCTACATCTTCTTTCCCCCCACCCCTTATGTTGGGACGGTGGTGCTATTACAATGTAACAGTGTGTGCAAATGCTAACTGCATATGAACCCTGATATAACACCAACTGAACAGACTTAACAATACATAACTATTTGCATATGGTGAAACATGGATTAAGTTGAGCATAACCCATCACATCTCCTTATTGTACAAAGATGAGATTCAAAGACCAGTTGCAGACTAGGTAGTGACGTAGTCCTGGAGCCTTGTATTCAGTTTTACAGTCCATAGTGTTTTCCATGGCAAATTAACTTTAACTCATTCCTTTGTGTGTTCAAGTATTTTTTGATTTAGTTATTTTTCATACTCCTACTCCACCAGTCTAATTGGCAGACTGTTAACAATTTCTGTTTATCCTTAACCTCTGAGACCTGAGGTTGTGCTCCTTTCCTCTTGCTGGGTATCTGTGACCATCAATTATTGCTCAGTACATTACACAACTGTTTATTATTCATGTGCTAGCCCAGATATTCAGTGCCAACTTGCTGTTCAACCAGAGGAATTACTATACCTGACTGTGTTCCCCATCTGGAATTTTACACCAAAGTTATCCTGGTATTGCACTGTGTTACACTCTAATTTAGCCAAAGCCATTACTAGTAATAGTGGGTACCTGCTCAATTTTATTCTTGCCTCAAAGACCAAGTTGTTGAGACCTTTGCTGGAAGATACTTAAATGTGAAAAAGAGTCTACCTTGAAAATGTGGAGATGCTTTGTTGAATGTCGAAAAGCTGTATTTAGCTACTTTGATTATAAAAGTTAGTATCTGATGGTGTACAGTGAAAGGAATAGTGGGAATTTAAGAAAACGCACTGAAATCTACAGAGCAGAGGGACGAACTCAGAAGAAATTGTTCGGTTTTCTTAATTTGAGTGAGATGGGGTTCCTGGTGACTGGTATCTAGGAATAGGAATCCTGGTCATTTTTATCTCTCCTCATAACTCAGGGCATCTCTGTCTGAATCCTCTTCCTCCTCTTCTTCCAACTCTTGTTCTTCTGCTAAGCTGTGTTGATCTAGCACATCGGCATCTTCAAGATCCACATGTCTCGGTAGGCCATATTGCACAGCAAACCTGAGCCATGTGAAGGTCCAGGCGTGGAAAGTGCATCTTCAGAAGCCTGATATCCTGCTTGGTGGTGGTCTTTGGGAGCAAATAGTTTTGATTGTAACAATGGCTCTGGTAAAGAAGTGAATAGTCATCACTTCAAGGAATATCTGTTGTCTCCCTGAAAGACCAGTATGGATTTTGTTGTCCTGAATGCAGTTCTCCAGATGGGATCTAAGCAAGAGTCTGTATGACATAATTTCCTCTCCTTTGTATTCCAACCCTCTTAACATAACAGCCAACATACCATTAGCCTTTTTCATGGATTTGTGGTTGTGTCACTCTGTCTAATCATAAACTTCCCTTCTGACACTTGCTGATGCTAACAGCTTTCTTGAGGAAATAGGAATCTGTAATTTGCATGTATTTTCATTTGATTCCCAGCTTTCATTCCACTCTTTCTAATGGGCTCTCTCAGCTCACATGTTGTCAGATTAAATAGTTTTGAATGAACAATTTCAAATATCTTGTAACATGTCCTGAAAGATATCAGAACAAGTGTTTGACAGATGATTCCCTAAAGGGACACAACAATACTATGCAATCATATGTCATCACTATAATCTAATCACCTGTTTCCAAGTGCTACATACAACTGCTCAGGTCCTTGTCAAAACCCTTTCACAGCTCTTGTCAACAGCACAATTGCTTCTACAACTGAATGGAGCTACTTTATCTTTAACAAGTCCAATGCTGGCATTAGACATCAGACTGTTAGATTTTTTTTTAATGGTCATATGAATAAATACTGTGAAGTAATTCAAATATGCTGTATGGATATTTTTGTGTTTTTATACAGGCTGAGAAATCTTTTGGCCTGGAAAATGCCGATACTGTAGCCAAAGCAGTTATTGTTGATGGGATTATTAATGTCACCTTTCCTAATAAAAAAAAAACTCAAAGCATCCCACTTTCTGCAAAATTTTGTGGAGGTGGGAATGTATCATGGAGTTGGTCTGACCCGCCGACCAATCGTCACAGAATTTGTTTTTGACTGTTTATACTTCAAGGACCAAATCAATGGTGAATATAATATGGTTTGTAAGCAGGATTAGAGCGTTTCCATAGTGATGGTGAAATAATCTGCCAACCTCCAGCGTCTTAATGTAATGATACGAGGTGGAAAAAAAAATCACGTATTAATGACCAAGTTATTTAAAATAATTTCTGTTAAAGCCTGTCTGTGCTTTGAAATAAAACAGCAGTCTTGATGCTGTAATGCTTACGGAATTGCTGACCTGCCATTCTCCAGGTGATGACCTGTGGTCTTTACTATGCGGAGTGGGAACAAAATTAGGGAAAGATTGGTGTGGATGAGCAGATCATGAGATGCAGGGAAAGAGACGTTCCAAAAAATTATTGTGATGCTCTAAGCATTTAAAAACAAATCTGATCTTTCACCGGCTGTTCTTTGTGTGGAAGAAAGTTGTGTCTGAGTATTGAATGCTTGGATAAAGTATCAAACCAGAAATTATCTATACTGCTAAAAGAAATTGTAATTACATATTATTTTTCCTCATTTGCTTTCTCGAAAATGACAATTTATAGTGGGCTGTATTCCAAGGGCAATAGCACCCTCGATGAAGTATTTAGAATCATGGAATTATATAACGCAAAAAGAGACCATTCAGCCCATTGCACCTGCACCTTTGAAAAGACTATCCAAATCCATTCAGCTCCCTGGCTCCATCTGCATAGTAAGAAGTCTCACAACACCAGGTTAAAGTATACTTTCAGTTGTGAGACTTCTTACTGTGCTTACCCCAGTCCAACGCCGGCATCTCCACATCATGACTTCCATCTGCATAGCCCTGTCATTTATTTTTGCTCCATGTATTTATCCAATTTTGTTTTGAAAGTTGTATTTAAACTTGGATAGATTACCCTTTCAGGTAATAGATTCCAAATCACCACAACTTGTAACAATTTCAAACAATCCTTGTTATTGCTTTTCTCTATCCCCTCAAATGTCTGGTTACTGATCCTGGAAATAGTATATCCTGATTTACTCTATCAAAAATACATGATTTTTTTGCCCTCTCCCCAGCAATTGAATCTCCTCCTCCCCTACTATACACTAAGGCGAACAATGCTAGCTCTCCCTACTGTCTCTGGATGGGTATTTTTCATAAGGATATCTGATTATTGGAGAAGAGGAGGGAAGGAAAGACTGAGATATTCCCAGGAGAGTCTGATTGTTTTTCTGTTATGTCACTGGATAAGGAATGGGAACTGAAGACCATCTTCCTTGGCCCCAGGCCAGAAGACTAACTAAACTGCCAGAGGTCATTTAACTTAGTACAGACCAGAGGTTAACCTGTGAATTTCTGGTGTATGGCTTCGTATTGCTCTAGTCAGTACATTTACTGTTGAACAGTAAAGGAAGGAGCTTAAGAAGGAAATTAGGAGAGCGAGAAGGGGTCATGAGAAGACCTTGGCGGGTAAGATTAAGGAGAATCCCAAGGCTTTCTACAAATATGTCAAGAGTAAAAGGATGAGATGTGAAGGCATAGGACCCTTAAAAGGTGAAGGGGGAAAAGTTTGTGCGGAACCGTTAGAAATGGCGGAGGTGCTTAATGAATACTTTACCTCGGTATTCACGGTGGAAAGGGATCTGGGTGGTTGTACTGCTGGTTTGCGGTGGACAGAAAGGATCGAGCATGTGGACATAAAGAAAGAGGATGTGTTGGAACTATTGAATGGCATCAAGGTTGGTAAGTCGCCGGGACCGGATGGGATGTACCCCAGGTTACTGTGGGAGGCGAGGGAGGAGATTGCGGAGCCTTTGGCGATGATCTTTGCATCGTCGATGGAGACGGGAGAGGTTCCGGAGGATTGGAGGATTGCAGATGTGGTCCCTATATTCAAGAAAGGGAACAGGGACAGCCCGGGAAATTACCGACCGGTGAGTCTAACCTCAGTGGTTGGTAAGTTGATGGAGAGGATCCTGAGAGACAGGATTTATGATCATCTAGAGAAGTTTAGTATGATCAAAAGTAGTCAGCACGGCTTTGTCAAGGGCAGGTCGTGCCTTACGAGCCTGGTTGAGTTCTTTGAAAATGTGACCAAACACATTGACGAAGGAAGAGCGGTGGATGTGGTCTATATGGACTTCAGCAAGGCGTTCGATAAGGTCCCCCATGCAAGACTTCTTGAGAAAGTGAGAGGGCATGGGATCCAAGGGGCTGTTGCCTTGTGGATCCAGAACTGGCTTGCCTGCAGAAGGCAGAGAGTGGCTGTGGAGGGGTCTTTCTCTGCATGGAGGTCAGTGACCAGTGGAGTGCCCCAGGGATCTGTTCTGGGACCCTTGCTGGATGAGGAAGTGGAGGGATGGGTTGGTAAGTTTGCTGACGACACCAAGGTAGGTGGTGTTGTGGATAGTTTGGAGGGATGTCAGAAGTTGCAGCGAGACATAGATAGAATGCAAGACTGGGCGGAGAAGTGGCAGATGGACTTCAACCCGGATAAGTGTGTAGTGATCCATTTTGGCAGATCCAATGGGATGAAGCAGCAGTATAATATGAAGGGTACCATTCTTAGCAGTGTAGAGGATCAGAAGGACCTTGGGGTCCGGGTCCATAGGACTCTTAAATCGGCCTCGCAGGTGGAGGATGCGGTCAAGAAGGCGTACTAGCCTTCATTAATCGAGGGATTGAGTTTAGGAGTCGGGAGATAATGCTGCAGCTTTATAGGACCCTTGTTAGACCCCACTTGGAGTACTGCACGCAGTTCTGGTCACCTCATTACAGGAAAGATGTTGAAGCCATTGAAAGGGTGCAGAGGAGATTTACAAGGATGTTGCCTGGATTGGGGGGCATGCCTTATGAGGATAGGTTGAGGGAGCTTGGTCTCTTCTCCCTGGAGAGACGAAGGATGAGAGGTGACCTGATAGAGGTTTACAAGATGTTGAGAGGTCTGGATAGGGTAGACTCTCAGAGGCTATTTCCAAGGGCTGAAATGGTTGCTACGAGAGGACACAGGTTTAAGGTGCTGGGGGGTAGGTACAGAGGAGATGTCAGGGGTAAGTTTTTCACTCAGAGGGTGGTGGGTGAGTGGAATCGGCTGACGTCGGTGGTGGTGGAGGCAAACTCGTTGGGGTCTTTTAAGAGACTTCTGGATGAGTACATGGGATTTAATGGGATTGAGGGATATAGATAGGCCTAGAGGTAGGGATATGATCAGCGCAACTTGTGGGGCGAAGGGCCTGTTTGTGCTGTGACTTTCTATGTTCTAACATTGTAGGGTATAGTTTTTCTTTTCTTTTAGAAAGATAATGATCACTACATTTAAATACTTGAACATCTCTGAAGAGGAAAAAAAAATGACGATTTGGTCTACTTCACAATAGATGCAGACCTATAATCTTTCCCAAACCATCATTTGGTCTGATGCCTCGATGAAGGGCTAGCTGGATCTGATGGTTGAAGCACTTCATTTGAAATACTAAATGGGAAAGAAAGAGAAGAAAAGTGTAAAGTGAAATACTTTCAGCGTGAGGTACTTCCTCTCCATGTTCTGTTCCATTTTGAGCGTCTTTCTGCAGAATGCCACTCTATTCAAATCATCTATGGAGCCACTTTCCCATTAGGTCACAATACAGACAATTTGATTACCTGGCGTTTGAGCTGGAAAGAGAGCAATATAGGGCTGGGTTCTCTGGCAGCTAAGTGGTGAAGTAATGCATGGTTACCTGAGTGTCAACACATATAGTGGTGTCGTTCTGTGCTTGAGTTTCCAATTTGAGAGGTAACGGTTTAGAACAATCCAGCATACTCAGTGGCCATTTGGTTGCAGCTCTGTGACTATCTGATGCAGGTAGGTGCAACAAAATTATCAATGAAACAGGAGATCATCTAGTTCCCAGAAAAGTCATACTATGGCACTAAAGGACATTTCTCTGGATACAATAACTTGGGACACCAGACACAGGAATTATTGGTCCAAATCTTTGGCCGGAATGTTAAGCCCCCAAGTCTGTGGCATTTTGCATGACTGCCGGAGAACCCACTGTGTGGGGTTTCACTTCAGCTGGGATTGGAAGAATCCGCTGGTGGGAAGGGTCCAAAAATCCCACCCTTCGTCTCTGGATCATCTGAGATGGGACATAGTCAAGAAATGCCCATATGTCCCTGCAAACGTCTACATGCATGGATATATGTGGTAATTGCCAAGGACGTTGAAACTTCAAATGGGCTGAATTCTCTGCTGGGACTTGTGAATGTTTCTGACCCAGAGCTTAGGACTTGGGTGGATATACGAGATTTAGCTGTGTACTTAAACTGTCTAACATTTCTGGGGTAAAACCTGGGCTAACAGCTTGGTAACTGCACATTTGATGCACCCTCCTGACCGGACCCGACTTCTCAGCTGACTGCCTGCTCACTCGCCTATTTAAAAGCTTGGACCTTTTTAAAAACATTTGAGTAAGGTAGCTAATGTATTATCTCCCAAGTTTGCAGATGATACAAAGTTGGGTGGAAGAGTGTACTGTAAGGAGGATGCAGAGATGCTTCAGCGTGATTTGGGTAGGCTGAATGAGTGGGTATATGCATGGCAGATGCAGTATAATGTGGATAAGTTTGAGGTTATCCACTGGTAACAATAGTGATTTGAGGGTATCTCACTGGGTGGAGCACTGCTGGTGATGACCAGGAGGTTGGTGAGGAAAGTCATGTGACCAAAAAGGAAAAAATAAATTCATGAGGTGGGGTAATGGACATATAAATATATTACAAAACGTGGTGGGTGTGGGGTTTTTTGCTGTGATCTTCGGGATTTGGCATCTGATAGATTTCTGAGGCTATTTCCTTTTTACACAGTACAATTAGAGGGCAATGACCAAAGTTTGAGACTTAATTAGAGCCTGCCTGGAAGATGTGCCATGTTCCAAGGCATTGAGTATGTACTGTCTCAAATTAATGTCATGAAAATGCTAGTCGCATGCATGGAAAAATTCCACAGTGCTAAAGCCATTTTTCATGTGCTAAATAATTGTGACTTTTCAGTGGAAACTGATTTGCTTTCCATAAAAATTCATGCCGATTCATTCTTTCCTAAATAGAGCCTCTGTTTAAAATGTCAAATTACTTTGGGAGTTCAATCCAGATCTTTAACAATTTTAAGCTAAAATAAAATACTCTACCATCAATAGTATAAATCCATCAGTATTATAAGGTCTGATTCAGGATAACAATTTGTAATCTTAGTTAATCCGATGCCTCGTGCTGTTTTTAGAAACTGTAGATTTAGAGTCACTAATGAAATCCTGATGAATGGAACATTAATGTTGTTATTACAAAACGGTCCATTTCCAAAGCACGCACATCAATTCTGTCTCATTGATGTTTACTCAGGTCAGTGGTGTTTAAATTCAGTTAAATTGTCAGCTTAGATGAGCTTCATTTCACCACAGCAAGTGTACCTCTGATCAGGAGAAAATGTATTAAGGGATCATTGAAATTTCTCTGCCCAGTATTTATCATTTGTCTTGGAAAATCTCAGCAGGTCTGGCAAAGCTTTGACAAAGGGTCATCTCAATGTCAGCGCTTTTCTCTCTTTACAGATGCTGCCAGACCTGCTGAGATTTTCCAGCATTTTTTCTTTTGGTTTCAGATTCCAGCATCTGCAGTAATTTGCTTTTATCATTGCCTTGTAGCTTCTCTTTTAAAATGTTTTTATTTTTCTTTAATTTTTTTTCTCCTATTTGTATTCGAGTGTTTATAATTGCACCTTTTTTGAAAGAAAGTAGTAACGCTTTGATATTGAGAAGATTTTTGTGTTGAAGCCACAACTCATTCTGATTTAAGGAAAGTGTGAGGAAACCATATCTGTATTCTTCTGCGAGGATGAATAGGGTAACCACGTTTTTATATTGAAGAAACTACTGGTAAATAAATGAAATTGAAGCTTATTGAAGCATTACAAGGGGAATAACATCTTCAGAATAATTCAGTGAAGTTGTGGAATAGGCTGTAACTCAATGCAGCAAACTTTTGAGCAAAATGGACATGACAACGAGAGGTGAAAGCCTTAAAAAGCAAAATGATGTTAGGATTTGGAGTTGCAGATGGCAGGTTTGGGATGTCTGAGGAAAGGGTCGTACAGAGGTGATAAGTTGAGTATGAAAGGATTTGGGTAAGTAACAAGAGGTGGGTCTCGTGAATCAGATGGCTGAAACAAGACACTGGTGGAAATGGGGTGGTAAATTCAGGATATCAGAGGGTCAGGACCAGAGTGGATGGAAGACAAAAAGCCAAATAACTCTTTATACATAGGGTATCAGAAGAGGAAGGAGAAAGAAGTTAGGGGAAGAAGAGCCTAAACCGTGGATGATGGTGATTGAGTTGCTGGATGATTGAGGTAAAAGAACAGTTCAGCAGGTCCACAGCCCTGAACAATGGACTAGCTGACCACTTGGAGTGAAATTGGTTGTGGGGTGGGAGGGAAGAATGGAAAGATTTTTCCACAGGCAGAGGCTAAGTGTAGTGGGGATAGACAGGAAGATAGGAGAGGTGGTTGGTGAAAGTGACAAGGAAGTGATCAAAGATGGCCTTGGTAGTGTTTGAGATTTTGGGCTGGATTTTAAAGTTGCTTTATTCTGCTGTTCTGCAGACTCCCCATCCCCACCCGATTGGAAGAAGTCAGTTGTCAGCCCACCCACCCAAAACCTACCTATCTGCAGTTCTATCATGCTGGGAACAACCATAATTATTTCTAAGGGACTTCAAACCCATCTGGGAGGAAGTTTCATCTTAGAGAGCTGCTGGTCAGTCTGGCTTGCAGGTCTATACTCCCAGCAACGTAAGAATTGAACAGTGGCCCCCACTGCTACAGACAGTCCACAGGGAGCCTGGCCACAATGAGAAGTCAGGGATTTTGAACAAGGCTGACTGGCAGACCCAGTCTGGAGGAGGAGTGTGTGGGAGGCTCAGTTTGCGAGGTCAGTGGTGTGGATCATAGTGCGATGGGGGTATGACCTTGGTGGGATGGATGCCTTTGGACACGAGAGACACCCCCCAAACTCCGGAAAAAAACCGGATACCCTTCCTATCCAACATCAGCTTGTGCAGTGAAAGCTCCTTGATTACCCACGTTGCCTCCGCCATGCCCTACCATGTGTAAAATAGTGACAGGAGTGGTGTGAGGCCCTTAACTGCCAATTCATTAGCCACTTAAGGGGTTCAATAAGCCCAACAGTGGGTGGATAGACTGCCTGCCCGTAGTAATATGAGACAATTCAAGGGTGGG
Source organism: Mustelus asterias (assembly GCF_964213995.1). Taxonomy (NCBI): domain Eukaryota; kingdom Metazoa; phylum Chordata; class Chondrichthyes; order Carcharhiniformes; family Triakidae; genus Mustelus; species Mustelus asterias. Next base: position 54,823,986 of record NC_135814.1, read on the forward strand.
TGGGAAGGCAGTGGGAAGCCCTTCAAATACACTCATGGGGGCCTGTAAAATCCAGCCCTTTGTAAACGGAGACTACAAAAGGTAGTGTGGTCCGTGTAGTCTGGAAATATAGTAACCAATAAAAATGTATTATAGATTAGAAAACATCTAAGTGATGGAATGTAAAGAAGAAGACTTGAAACATTGACAGAAGTACAGATATGAAATGTACAATATTTTAAATGTGCAAGTCAATTTACTAATAGTGTAGTTATTACTGTTCTCTAGTGGTGCAATGATAAAACAGGAACAGCTGGGAGAATCAGCTGCATAATTATTTAAAGTAGAATTCCGAAGCAAGAGATTTGAGCAAAATGGCACATGCAAAAAATCCTGGCCACAAACCAAATCTGCCTTCTGTATGTTACTGATCAACAGTATTAATTAAGTGAAATAGTCATGTTATACAACCATGACATTCTCAACTTTAGGAATGTCAGTGACATTGCAAGAATCAGCAAGACATTAATGTTTGAGTTCCATTCACTCCATTACACTGGCCAATTCTCTCATTTTTATTTTATACAGCTGCGATTCATTTATATTAATTTAAACTCCATTTATATTTTTCTAAATAAGCCGTTTATACTAATTTAAGCTCAGTCCATTTTTATAAAATGTCTTTTATACAAACTGGTTTAAATCTGTTTCAATAGGACTTTTCAATTTGAGAGTTAAAACATGAAGTGTATTGTTCTAATGTTGCCTTTTTATTTCAGAAATATCGACAGTATATGGCAGGGCACTTGGTCCCTCCCTATGGTGTTATGGAAAGTGCATCCAGTAATGACAGTGAGTACAGGTCTTTTTCGATACATAGAACATTGAAGCAGAAATAACTTCTGAGTATTAAGAATTTAATTTTTAAATGTCGTCGTAGTGACATCTCAACTTCTTTAACAGTCTAATCTTGTCCATAAATTCCTGACAGAAGCTACTTAGTAAGAGGTGAACAGGACCTAAAAGGTTAATATAAAATAGCAGTGTATTTTATATTCTTCAGAAATCCAAACTGGCCTTTAGACATTTATCCTTTCCTGGGACTTGTCTTCCTGGTAGTGTTTCTCAGGATCCCAATGGAAATGAGATGTGCTGTTTTACTGCATTACCTCTACCTAAATATTTTCTGTTCCTTAATTAGTTGTTTCCTTTCTGTGATGGATAAACAAGGGAATTGTCATGGGCAATAATGCAGTAGAATCCCTACAATGCAGATGGAGGCCATTTGGCCCATAGAACCTGTACCGACGACAATCCCAGGCCCTATCCCTGTAACCCCATCTATTTCCCCTGCTAATCCCCCTGACACTAAAGGGCAATTTAGCATGGCCAATCAATCTAACCTGCACAGCTTTGGACTGTGGGAGGAAACCCGCGCAGACACGGGGAGAATGTGCAAACTCCACACATTTTGGTAGAACTAACGTAGGGGAGAGCTACACGATAAATGGCAGAACCATAAAGGGTGTAGATACACAGAGGGACCTGGGTGTGCAAGTCCACAGATCCTTGAAGGTGACGGCACAGGTGGAGAAGGTAGCGAAGAAGGCATATGGCATGCTTGCCTTTATAGGACGGGGCATAGAGTATAAAAGTTGGGGTCTGATGTTGCAGATGTATAGAACGTTGGTTCGGCCGCATTTGGAATACTGCGCCCAGTTCTGGTTGCCACACTACCAGAAGGACGTGGAGGCTTTAGAGAGAGTGCAGAGGAGGTTTACCAGGATGTTGCCTGGTATGGAAGGGCTTAGCTATGAGGAGAGATTGGATAAACTGGGGTCTCCTCACTGGAAAGACGGAGGATGAGGGGTGACCTAATAGAGGTGTATAAAATTATGAAAGGCATAGATAGGGTGAACGGTGGGAAGCTTTTTCCCAGGTCGGTGGTGACGTTCACGAGGGGCCATAGGTTCAAGGTGAGGGGGGGGGAGGTTTAACACGGATATCAGGACATATTTTACACAGAGGGTGGTGGGGGCCTGGAATGCGCTGCTGGGCAAGGTGGTGGAGGCGGACACACTGGGAACATTTAAGACTTATCTAGATAGCCACATGAACGGAGTGGGAATGGAGGGATACAAAAGAATGGTCTAGTTTGGACCAGGAAGCGGCGCGGGCTTGGAGGGCCGAAGGGCCTGTTCCTGTGCTGTATTGTTCTTTGTTCTTTGTTCAGTCACCCAAGGCCAGAATTGAACCCGGATTCCTGGCGCTGAGGCAGCATTCTAACCACTGTGCCACCCACCGTGGGCATGGTGTTTGGAAATGGTTTAGTCAGCCCATTGCAAGAGGATATCTATTATTTGACTTTGCTGGCCATGTGTTCCATTTGTAAAATCTCTATTTTATAACTTGAGAACATTGTTATAAAATCTAAAGCTGTTCACGTGCAAATTGTGATCAAGTTCCATTTAAACATAGAATCATAGAATCGCTGCAGTGCAGAAAGAGGCCATTCGGTCCATCGAGCATGCACCGACACAATCCCACCCAGGTCATATTCCCATAACCCTATTTTTACCCTGCTAACCCCCTGACACTAAGGGCAATTTAACACGGCCAATCCACCTATCCTGTACATCTTTGGACTGTGGGAGGAAACCCACGCAGAAACATGGAAAACGTGCAAACTCCACACAGACAGTCACCCAAGGCTGGAATTGAACCCGGGTCCTTGGCGCTGTGAGGCAGCAGTGCCAACCACCGTGCCAACATCTGTAATAGCTGTAGAAATGAAAAATGTTAACAAATTCATGAGATCTAAATTTACCAATTCCACACTATAAAATTGTAATGGTTGTAAAGAGGATGCAAAACACAGCCTAAGACCCATGGCATTTCCTGGATATAGGTGACCAATGAGAAGCTCCTGCCGCACGCAGACTGCTAAACTCGAGTGTGCTTAATTCATGTCAATCTGGAGAAATATTATGATGCAGAATTTTAGATGTTAAAAGGTGCAGAATTTTTGTGGGCGGCACAGTGGTTAGCACTGCTGCCTCACAGTGCCGGTTCGATTCCCAGCTTGGGTGACTGCCTGTGTGGAGTTTGCATGTTCTCCCCGTGTCTGCGTGGGTTTTCTCCAGGTGCTCCGGTTTCCTCCCACAATCCACAGATGGGCGGGTTAGGTGGATTGGCCTTGCTAAATTGCCCTTAGTATCAGGGGAACTAGCTAGGATAAATGCATGGGGTGATGGGGATAGGGCCTGGGTGGGATTGTGGTCAGTGCAGACTCGATGAGCAGAATGGCCTCCTTCTGCACTGTCGGATTCGATGAATATCAGAATGCCTGATGTGAAACTGATTTAGACAGATTGAACCTTTTGAATATGAATGTTTGCCCTAATTCTTAGTGAACAAATATTTTGATGGGTTGATTCTAGTGCCCTCCTGTGGTGTGAGATTCTGTTCTAAGCAGAACAGTTTCTCTCAATCCTCATTCTCACAAGTTCCACATCTTTGATTTTTATGTAGCTGATAATAAAAAGCATAGTTCCTTAAATTCATTTTTTTTATAATCCTCCTTAAAGCCTACATTCTCAAAACTCACTTTGTTATCTTGATATTACAGTCTTCAAGTCAACTATTCTTGCTTTCAACGTACTTCATTCACGTGCTTTCTTCCACCTTCTCTCTCTTCAGTCAGTTAGTATATTAACATTCCTCTTAACAATCACGAGCAATCTATCCTGACACAGCCAGCAGTGGCTATGAAGCTACACTGGAATCAAAGCACTCTGGGCACAAATTATAAAGGCAACTGAATTGAAACTATTTTAAGTCAGATGATACTGAGGTTTTCTCACTGAATTATCTTGCCGTTCCAGGAAATATACTCCCAATTAAGTATCTTTGCATTATTTTGTTCTTAACTCTCACCTTGAGGCAAAAAGCACAAAAATAACAAGATAATCTAAACAAACAGTTGTTGAGTGAAGACTGACAGCTGATATTTTTCTTGAGGTATTTTCTGTGATCTGTGAAGCAAAATATGCCGTTTAGTGGTAAAAGCCTGTAACTACATGGTGACTGGAATCGTTTAACTCTAGAAAATTGAATTTGAAATGAGGACTTAGGACCCGATTTTACCATTTTCATTTTCAGTGCTGAATCTGGGCATAATGCAGATCCGACTGAGAAATCTGCTTTCAGGCGCCCCCATACGCACTCAGCCTGAAAAGAATCACCAGTCCCATTCGTGTAGGGGTTTAGCGCGGTTGAAACGATCGGAGCTCTGAACTGCGCATGCGCAGTTAGAAAAAAATTTGAAAAAGCGCGCCTGTGTCAGATCGCTCCCAGGCTGCAGAAAGCGGGAGCGATGGCCCCCACACACATCGCTGTCTCCCTTATCCGCCCCGACCCCCACTACCCACACACATTACTGTCCTTCTTATCCACCCACTCCCCTGCTACCCAGACCAATCGCCCACAGAGTGGCAGCGGACCCCTCTGCCCACCCCACGCCCCCACCAGAGATCCATCTGCCCACTTCCCCCACCCCCACCAGTGAGCAATTGGGCCCCACCCCCTGCCCCCACCAGAGATGCATCTGACCAACCTTCCCCCCCACCCCCCCACCCCCCCCCCCCCCCCCCCCCCCCCCCCCCAACCAGACAACGATCCGGCCTCACTCCCGTCCCCCACCAACCAGAGAATGATCTCGCCGGATTCTCCCCCCCCACCCCCCACCACCACCACCACCACCACCACTGATCTGAGTCAGAGCCGTTGGAAGCTCTGAACGCGCTCTTCAGCAGCTGGAGCGCCCGATTCAGACTTTTATTTAGCAGGTCCATTACAGCGCGGTTCCGGATCGGCAAATGCGGTGGTAAAGGGGAAAATGCAGATAAAGTTGGGCGGGCAGTTCATTAATTCAATTTAAATGCATGCAAATGCGCAGATCGCATTAATGGCCTCACACCTGACTTTACCACGTTTTCGCGCCCAGATGCAATGGTAAAATCGGGCCCTTACTGTCTTTTATCAGAATTTTACTGGAAGTAAAAGTTTGTGACAGTGCAGGCAAAGCATGATTTTTGACAACTTTCTGCAGACTCTGTTGCTGCTTGCTCTGTTTCTCAATCTCTATTGACTTCGCTGTCACACCCTGGCATCTGTTTCTATCTCTTTTACTTTTTTTTTAGGCGAATGATGCGGTGAGACGAGGAGCCATTAATGGCTTTTAATTCAGGAGGGAGGAAGTTGTGGGGAAAATTTAACCCTCAAAATTCAGGAGGGAGGAAGTTGTGGGGAAAATTTAACCCTCATTAGCTTCAATCTCTCAAGTAATGGAATGAAAATTTTGGCAGGTCCCACAACAGGTGAACAATCCAGTCTTTTAGGCTGAGTTGTATGTTATCATGGAATCCCCTCAGTGCAGAAGAGGCTATTCAGCCCATTGGGTCTGCAGCAACTCCCTGACTGAGTATCTTGCCCCGGCTCTCTTGCCCTATTCCTGCAACCCCACACATTGACCATGGCCAATCCATCTAACCTGCACATTTTTGGACACCATTATGCTCACCATGTTGGCTCATGGAAAACTAATTTTCCTAGAACCGAATATTGATTTTTAATCTCTCTAAATAAAAATGAACTGCCACTTTTAAGATTATTTATTTGTTCTTCATACAAGAACTCTCCAGCTGCGCAGCTGAGCTATCCTCTCCAGATTCTCTAGTACTCATTCCACAGAGAGCTGTGGGAGTGCCAGGGGGTAGTGTCAGGATGCCAGCAGGCACTGGCCAGGTATGTCTCTCTCTCCCAGGGCCTATACACCTTCCGTTCCTCCCTGTCCCCGGCGGGTTCCCCTCGACAGCTTCAAGTTTTGCAAAAGTGGCTGTAAACCTTGCTGACATGATGTCACGTCAGGGAGTATGAATATCCAGTGAGGGGGAAATGAGATCTCACCAGTGGGAATCTCATTTCCCAACTCTTGAGGTTTTGAGTCCGCGTTGCCATTTACACTGACAGCTAACATGGACAAAAATCTCCCCATAGAAAATGTAATAATTCTAAAATATGAAGCATGCTATTAGTGATGATATAACATGGGTGACAAAGGGATCCCTTTGTCCGCACCTTCCACACTTCACCATTTCCACCCTCTCCAGCATGATGCCTTCACCAAACATGTCTCTCCTTTCAGTTTTCCAAAGGCATTGTTGGTCCACTCCCCTTACCCCAGAGCCATCCTGGAAAAGCACTTACCCTTTTACATTTCCCTTCCTACCATCCAGGGTTCCATATATTCCTTCCAGGTGAAACCACAATTGTTGTACTATTATTATATTACTGTTTTATTATACAATATTAACTTAGTGTTTTTGTTGCTCTCAATGTGATCTCCAAGTTGGGAAATCCAGGTTGGGTGAATGCTTTGCTAAACGCCTCCAATCAGTTCACAAGCATGGCCTTGAGCTCCGGTCACATTCAGTTTTAATCCGCCATCCCTCTCCCACACTGGCCTCCATGTTCTCACCCTGCTACACTGTTCCAGTGAAGCCAAATGGAAGTCTGAAGGCCCCCACCTCATCTTTTGATTGGGCACTTCACAACTTTGTCCAATTACCACCCACTTCTGCTTTGTACCATCATTCCTTTTGGACTTGAATCAATCATGCCCTCCACCCTATTGCAGACCGTCCTTTTTTGTTGTTTCCTCCCTTCACCCTCTCCTTCTGCCCCACCTTTTCCCTTCTCTATTTGCAGAAAATTATTTGTCTGTGACCTTTCTTCTTTCTGGCGTAAGGGTGTTTTCCCCTCTCCATAGATGCTGCAGGACCAGCTGAGCATGTTCTGTTAATATTTCAGACATCCAGCAGGCAAGATATTTTGCCTTTATTTGCGAGTATAGTCACCCATTACAGATTGCCATTCAAGCTAAGGCAAAATATGGTGGATGCTGAAAATCTCAAATAAAAGCAGGAAATGCTGGAAAATATTTGCCTGGCAGCTGCTTCTGCAAGTCCACTTGCTGCTCCTTCATTACAGTGCTTACTCTGGCCCTTGCGTTGTTCATTTGCATTCCCTACATGAAGGACTTTTCCATCTCTATCTTTTAGCTCCGTCAGTGATTCACCTCTCCCTCCTCTACATGTACACAACGTCACAGCTTTGTCCCAGAGTTTGGCCACTTTGCTTTACAATTGTAGAAATCCACATCAGCTTGTTAAGCCCCCTGTAACATTCTTCACTGACCATTTTCTATTCCTGAACATACAGGCAATTGCTCAGACTCTGTTAGGAGTGCATTAAACGATAGAATTCACAAAGATCTCAAACAATAGCTGTATTTTATAATAGCAACAAGTAACTGTGTTGAGCAGTCTTTGATAACACTGAAAATTTGCGGTTTGTGTTTTTCCAGGAATTCCTGAAAAGGAGAATATGAGCAGCAATGCACTGTGTTCTGGGTCAAAGGTATCTGATTACTTGTTTACTGACTGAATTCAATCCTTATTAGCCTTCTGATATAAAAGCCAACATCCAGTTTTAAAATTCTTGATTGTTTGTGTTTTTGAAATATTGGCGCAACTCAAAAACTGAATAGAGAAACAGCAGTTTGTGAAAGAACAAAGGTTCTCAGGACATGTAGAGTAAACAATATGAATTCATGCACATCTTGAAGATTATAGTATCTTGAAAATTCAAAGTCTCTGGCTGCTTAGGTTTTCAATCTTGATGAAGGAACAAGTTGAATAATGGAAAATAACAGCAAAGTGAATGATACAAAAGGTTAATGAGCTGCAATGTTCGACACTTGTTTCTATGATTCATGGATTACTTGTAATGTAATTGGTGAATTCTGCATTTATTGGACACTGTTCTGGATTGGTCCTTCTCTCATGGACTCATGACATGAGACTTGATTAAAGTTTATTTATTAGTCGAATCATACGGCGCAGAAGAGGCCCTACAACCCATCGAGTCTGCACATACACATATTAGAAACACTTGAATCCCCCGCCCCCCCCCCCGCCACATCTACCAGGGGCCATAGCTTTGAATGTTATGATATGTCAAATGCTCATCCAGGTAGGATGTGAGGCAACCCACCTCTACCACCTTCCCAGACAGTGTATTCCAAACTGTCACCACTCTCTGGATAAAAAAGCTTTTCCTCAAATCCCTCCTAAACCTCACCTTGAACATATGTCCCCTTGTGACTGACCCTTCAACTAAGGGGAACAGCTGCTCCTTGTCCACGCTGCCCATGTCCTTCATAATCTTGTACACTGCGATCAGGTCGCCCTTCGGTTTTCTCTGCTCCGACGAAAACAACCCAAGCCTACCCAACCTCTCTTCACTTAAATGTTCCATCCCAGGCAGCATCCTGGTGAATCTCCTCTGTACCCCCTTCAGTGCGATCCTTCCGATTAATGTGGTGACCAAAACTGCACACAGTACTCCAGCTGTGGCCTCACCAAAGTTCTGCACAACTCCAACATAACTTCCCTTGCTTTTGTAATCTATGCCTCGATTGATAAAGGCAAGTGTGCCATATGCCTTTTTCACCACCCTACTAACATGCCCTTCTGTCTTCAGAGATCTGTGGACAAACACACCAAGGTCCCTTTGTTCCACAGAACATCCTGCCAATAGTGTCCTGCCATTCATTGAATACTTCCTTACCAAATTACTCCTTCCAAAGTGTATCACCTCACATTTTTCAGGGTTAAATTCCATCTGCCACTCATCTGTCCATCTGACCATCCCGTCCATATCTTTTTGTAGTCCAAGACGCTCCGCCCCACTGTTAACCATCCAGCCAATCTTTGTGTCATCTGCAAACTTACTAATCCTACTCCCGAAAAGTCATCTATGTCGTTTATATAAATGACAAATAGAAGGGGACTCAACACAGATCCCTGTGGTACACCACTGGACACTGGCTTCCAGTCACTAAATAAGTTTCTGTCATTGGCTCAGTTGTAGGAGATATGAGGGTAATGTGTCACAAGATGCAAAAGAAAATATATATATATTTGTCAACTGGACTAAAATCATTTTTTTTTGTGCTTTATAAAATGGAGAATTGCTGATTTGACTGGATGGCTCCAGCTGGCCACATGCTGCCTCCAGCAGTTTCAAAGTTAAGAAAGGCTAACGCTTGTCTGGAATGTAACACTGAGTCGAGCGTTAAACATGCCAAGCCAGCCAACACAATGGCCCCTCTGATGATGGGCCTGCTCTAGCCAACTTTGAACAAAGACAAGCCTTTGCAGATCTTAATTTCCCGTAATGGTGCTAATGGCCTAAGCATTAACTGTTCCAACGTAACAAAAAGAGAAAATTCTGGAAAATCTCAGCCAGTATGGCAGCATCTGTGGAGAGAGTGATACAGTACAGAAGGGGGCCATTCAGCCCATTTTGTCCATGCTGACCCAAAGACACCCAGTTGTCCCCTCTCTCATTCCATCTGCCTGCATATGGCCTATAGCCATGCAGCTTACAGAACTTAGAGTGCAGATCCAGGTACTGTTTAAATAGGTTCAGAGTCTCTCCACCACCACCAACTCAGGCAGTGAATTCCAAACACCCACCACCCTCTACATCAAATGTTTTTCCTCACAGTGGCACAGTAGTTAGCACTGCTGCCCCACAATGCCAGGATCTCAGGTTCACTTCTGGCCTTGGGGAACTGTCTGTGTGGGGTTTGCACATTCTCCCTGCATTTATATGGGTTTCCTCAGGGTGCTCCGGTTTCCTCCACCATTCAGAGATGTGCAGGTTAGGTGGATTGACCATGCTAAATTGTTCCTTAGTGTCCCAAAATGTGTAGATTAGGTATATTAGTGGGATATATACATGGGGTTATGGGAAAGTGCCTGGGTGGGATCCTCTGTCTAAGAGTCAGTGCAGGCTCGATGGGGTGAATGACCTCCTTCTGCACTGTAGGGATTCTTTGATTCATGTCATCTCTAATCCTTCTGCCACTTAGCTTGAATCTCCCCCCTGGTTTTTGAAATCTTTGCCAAGGAAAACTGGTTCCTCCTGTCTACTCTATCTCTACCCGTCACAATTTTATGTACCTCAATCATGTCACCCTTTTCTGTTCCAAGGAGAACAACCTCCATCTCTCCTCATAGTTACAATTCTCCAGCCCTGGCAACATTCTAGTAAATCTTCTCTGCACACTTTCTAGAGCAATTACGTTCTTCCAGTAATGTGGTGACCAGAGTTGCACACAATACTCCAGTTGTGGCCTCACCAGTGTCTTGTACAGTTTCATCATTATATACCTACTTTTGTATTCCAAACCTCTGTCAATGAAAGAGAGCATTCCATATGCCGCCTTCACAACCTTATCTAGTACTTCTACTTTTAGGATTCTGTACACTTACACGCCAAGATCTGTCACTTCATCTACGCCTCTCTATTCCTGTTTATCGTGCATTCCCTTTTATTGGGAACAGGAGTTTTGAGTCTGGATGACCCTTTGTCAGACCTGAGGGGTTTCATGAAATCATGGTTCTGAAAAGAGGCCTCAATTTAGTTGACTCAAAACCAGTGTCTTCTAGAACAAAAGGAATCCTGACTCCAATGAAACACAAGATTCTGGTCGTTCTTTTACACACACAGGAGATGTCATATGACCTGAAGCTGCACTGTAATATTGTCTGGCGGAACTGAACTCGAGCAGTTTCTGTTTGACCTTCAACGTGAACAGAATTCCAGGTAAAAGCCTGTGCTGTTTACCATCAAGCTGGTGGCAGCAAAAAGAACTCTGGTCCTCATTAAGCCTGCCAACTGCAGGAACCTTGGAAGTCGTGCCTCCAAACCAACTCACTCTATGTGCCTTCTCCTGTTATGGAAGTCTTGCTCTGGAAAGACGGATCACTCTTCAGTCAGTCAACCTCCCCCTCGGAAGGAACATTCCAGTTGACTGACTACCCCAACTTGTGTGTGTGCACGTGTACACATTGGCAATGGATGTTGTCCAGAGGCAGAGAAATTGCTTGTTAGTGAAAGATTCCTATCATTGCTTGCTGAACAGATCAAGTCCCTGTACAGCAACGTCATCTTGCTGCTTCACCATAAACTTGAAAGGAATTCTGCAAAATCCTGCTTCAGCTAGCTGGAGTGTTGAATCTGTGAAGGGCCCCTCACTCTGACCTTTTGTAAAAAATCAATCACGAGAACTGATGCCCGTATCTGTGGTGCTTTTCATTCATGTGTGTGTCTGTGAGAGTGCGTGGGCATGTAGGTTTGAATGTGTGAATAAACTATGGGCCAAATTTTCCTGAAAAATGACTTAAAGGTCATCTCCAGCAGGAAAGGTGGCAAGAATTCCATTGGGTAGGTCAACATAATACAGACCTCAGATACGCAGTACCAGCAGATGCCAACAAGACCTACTCTTTGTTGAAGGCCCCCCATCACCCCCCCCCCTCCCCCAACACACCACAAAGGCAGAGGGTGACCTGAATCCCCATCCTTTCTGTCATTGGGTTCCATACCCAGGTGAAAGATACCACTATGGGGTCACCTAAAAGCCCACCCTGCCCCCTTCAGGCACTACCACTTACCAGTGCCAACCTGGCACCCTGGAAATGTCAACCTGGGGCCGGAGAATTTCATCTATATTTCCAATTTAACTCTAAAGAGAATCTGCTGCGAGTCACTTTTAAAAGAAATTGACCTCTCAAACGAAGGATTAAGGAAAACATGCCAGAGCCTATATAAAATAATAAAGTAGTCCAGTTTTGCCTCCCTCCCATATCTGTAACACTATTTACATTGCATTTCTGTAACTCCCTTTTTACATGTACATATTGTACCCAACTCCTGTTTCCATCTCCCAAGGTATTCTCAACCATTAGGAAAGATGCCAAGGACATATGATGGCTTTACCTGCATCTGGGAGGGACATTATCTGCAGAATAGAAAAATTTAACAGCATTGCTGGAAGCAGAGTATAGGTTACAGGATGACTTGAGCTGCAAGGACAAAGACTTTTCAGCAAATGACTGATCCAAAAGAAGAGTCTGAAGAGAATCAAACTTTGAACCCTCTGGGACAAGAGAAGAACTCTGCTCACTGAGGAACTTGTTGTTCCCTCAAAGCACAAGAGCTTCAGAAGAGGAATAATCTTCGACTCCAAGGAAGACTATCACAACTTTATCATCCCCTGATGTATCGAGGACTGAAAAGACATTGAAGATCTGAGATTCTGATGAGACTGGATGACAAAGGGAAAAATGACCAGATTCCTGCAAGATTGTCAGGATAAAAGAGGAGCTAATTTTCCCAATGACCTTTCAGGAGGACTACTTACTTTCTGTAGGCAGTGATAAGAGAGCCACACTTTTCTCTGCCATACTAAAGCATCCTTGTGCCAATGTGAAGAATTGCTGAGAATTTGGAGACAAGTCAGCCTCCTTCTGTAATAAAGTAAGTTTCCTGTAGATTATCAACTCTTGAAATAAGATCTGCTGCAGCTTCTGCGCTAACCTTTTTAGTTGGGACTGAAGTATGGGTGTCAATTGGCTTTCATTCCTGGAAGACATCTGCTCTTTGGCAGTGTGATTCTCTATGGACTCTGACCTGGTCTTGGGCAAGGCATTCTCTCCGTAAGATTCTTCACGGACAACAGGAGATGCACTAGGCAGCACATTGGTAGGTTCGGTTGAACAAATATCTGAATACTGCTCAGCCACTAAAAGCACAGCTGGCTCCACCAAATAATACAATGGAGGCTTGGTGCATCCATCATCCAGGACCTCAATCCCCTAAGCGATCACCTCCATGCTGCAAGGGATTCTTCCTCTAAGCCTTCTAGGAAGAGCCAACTCAGGTCCAGCAGATCTTGATGGGGGTGATCACCATTTGCTGCAATACCTCCTAGATCAGCTATCTTTGGTCTGCCTTCATGGAAAACAGAGATTCTAACTTCCATCTCCTCCCAGGATCTAGTGGGTGGTGTCTCTGTGTGAGAGAGGATATTGCTGCTGAGTGTGTAAACTTCCTCAGCTTCTGAAAGCAGTTCCACTGTTTCTAAATGAAAGTTTGAGGATTTTCATATGAAAAACGTTAAGTCGTTCAAATGATGAGCAACTTCTGTTTTATCCAGGATTCCTAGAAGTCTGCCAACGTTGCCACTCAGTAGAGATGTCCACTGATTGCGAAGAACGTAGAGTGTATCGATGATCTTTTATCCATTGGAGCAAAGAGGAGCAATTGATTGAAACATCTATGCTGCCTGGACTTTGTATTTCTTTCATTCGTGGTACATGGATGTTGCTGGCTGGCCAGCATTTATTGCACATTATTGCCTAGTTGCCCTTTGGTGTGCATTTTGATGTCTGATGGATAAAGGGTTTTCGGCTGAAGCAATCAAGGTCATTTGCTAATATGTTAATAGCTGTTCCAGTATCAATTTTAATAGTATTAAAGCCTTGAACTTGGAGATAGTAACTGACAGTAGTCTGGATTAAGATCATCAATTTCCTCTAGGAACTCTGCAATGTTGTCATCTTCATGGCTTTCCATTTCTTGAACAGAATGTGTTTCATAAATACTTTGTGTCTTTGAGTTTGCTGAAAATTGTTGGATTTGCAGAAAAGCTTGAAATATCTGGTCTTGCTACACCAGAAGCACTCTGAGCCCCCTGCTGGGCAGAACTGGTGACACACCAAAATACAAAGCATTTCAAAATGGCTGCCGTTGTGGATTTTTCCACCCTTTCGCCTGGTTTGATCGGGTCACTGGCCATGGGCCTATCCAGTCTATGGTCATGTGAAGCCTTGGTTGCACCAAATTATAGCCTGATTTAAATTCTCTTAAACTCAGCCTGCCTCACATACTGAACTACTTGATCCGAAGTAACATCATCTTTGGTGTGTACTAAGTCAGAGGTTTTAGCCTGGATACCGATGACTATGCAATCACAGATAAACTCATCCTTCAACTTGTATCTGCAAGAACTAGTTAGGTAATATAGGTCAGTTAGAAATTTAATTGATTTTCCCCAGGTCATTGAGCACTGGTTAAAAGGTGCTTGTTCATTTTACTTCAGGTTAAAATAGTGTCAAAGACTTTAAGAATGTGCTCCTAAGTCTACGTTGGACTCCTGCACCTCCTGCCTTGGGGGATATCATCTATTACTCGATCTACTGCATAAAGAAAGGAAGCTGCTCAGTGCTGGAGAAAATGGTATTTCCATAACTCTCACAGCTGGCTTCTCTACAGGAACTTGGGATCGTCAAATAGGTGGAGCAAGGGCAGGGACTACTTGCCTGATATGGTTATCATTAGCTCCCTCCTTGTATCACCTCCTGCCTTTATCTTTGACCTGCTATCAAAGGCTTCTTTACTCTGTGTGGTTCCTTCATTATAAGTAATGTATTTTTTAATTGATGTCTCCACTGCTGCCTTCAATTGATGGTGCTTCAATCTTGGACTTTAGATGTGGTATTTATAGACTGTAGACATACGCTGGTATCTATTTAACACTTATGACTACAGGTTAGAGTAAGTTGACCATATGATTGAGTCAGAAGGTTATAGGTCCAAGTCCCACCCCAGAGAGGAGTTGGGAAATCTAGATAGTACCTCGCTGAGGGAATGCTGCATTATCAGAGGTATGGGATCAGACGTTAAACAAAGGAAGTAGCATTGATACCCTGTGCAGCATTCCTCAGTGATATCAATGCAGCCTGTGCAATGCTGCTTGAAACAGCACTTTGTAAAAGAATTTCCCCCTAGAATCATAGAGACCCTAATGTGCAGAAGGCCATTTGGCCCATCAAGTCTGCACCAACAACAATCCCACCTAGGCCCTATCCCCGTAGCCCCACATATTTACCTCTCTAATCCCAGGACACTAAGGACAATTTATCCTGGCCAATGCATCTAACCCGCACATCTTTGGACTAGGGGAGGAAACCGGAGCACCCGGAGGAAACCCACGCAGACAAGGGGAGAATGTGCAAACTCCACATAGACAGTGACCCAAACCGGGAATTCCAGGTCCCTGGAACTGAGGCAGCAGTGCTAAACATTGTGCCACCATGCTGCCCCTACAACATGATCGGAGATGAGATGAATACTCACTTAGAAAGACATGGATTCATTTAAGGCAATCAATGAACTTCTGAAAGGAAACTTGCATCTGACAAATTTCATAACTGAGGAACTAATACTGTAATGTTGGAGTGCATTTCGAAAAGAAATTCGGTGGATATGGTACATACGGACTTGCTAAATTGTTGGGAATTAAGCTAAATTGATATAACAGGAAAAATGACAGCATAGGTGGGAACTTGGCTAAAGGACAGAAGTGGAGAGAGAAATTAGTCCCTGCTACAGGTTGGGATAAACAGAATGGTGTACCAGCCAAATGATGCAGGTTGTTCGTATTAGCATAGCCAGTTACAAATACTGGCTATTTTGGCCAGTTTTAGCAGGGCTGTGGGGTACCTACTGTCAGCACCTACCCACTGCCATTTGCCCTCCAGTGTTAATTTAATGGGCAGAATCCTCTGGATTTGACTGTTCCAATGGCTGGAACAGCAGCAATGCATCTTCGGGTTCTGGCCAATTCAGAAGCTGCATTGTTTTTTCTACTGAGTGAAATGAAGATTGTGCAGTCTGTGCTGTTATTGGTTAGGATGAGAAAGGAGCAGCATTCAATCTTTCCTATTTGGGGCTTTTGCCTCTAAGAGAATATTATTAGATATTTACGGTCTGCTGCTGCCAACATACAAATCATGATAACATAAACGTGCCCCTACTGTGTATTGAGGTCCGTATTGCCGGAATTCTACTGCCCCGCCCATTACTAGAATCGGAGTGAGCGAGGGGCAGACAATGGGAAGGTGCATTGACCTCAGGTGGGATTTTCCGTTCTCGGGTCGAGCAAGGCTGTAAAATCCCGCCATAACTCATTGTTCTTTCAATAAATCCAGCACTTTTTGCTTTCAGTTAATCACTCTTTGTAGGAACTCCTGTCCAATGGCTTGGACAGCCCTAATATTTTGGATTCTTCTTCCATCCTTCAGTTGGGGCTACTGACCAGAAATGGAGAATCCCACCACCTCCGTACGTACTTCAGTTGCACCTGCCTCTGATCGAGCTGCTAATCTCTGTGCTGGATGGCCACGTATTGGGCCTCCAGACCGAGCCACCCACTGTCTTTGATCGGACAGCATACACGGAGGCAGCCAAATAGGAGGCCGCCTCCAGGGAAATAGATCCACCGGTCTGGGTCCCAGCAAGTGCGGGCTCAGGGCTCCCTTTTGTTACCAATGTTGGGGTCTTGAAGCCCGTAAGAAGATCCTGCCCACTAATTCTGTTCTTTCTCCATCGATACTAGCTGATCTGCTGAGTATTTAGCAGCATTTTCTGTTGTCAGATTTCCAGCAACCACAGTGTTTTGCTTCATAATCTGAGCTGGGCTCGAATGCTGATTTCTTGGAATATTGAGTTCCAGGCTTGAGTATTATTTTCAGCTTTTCTGAGTTCATAATTGCCACTTGTGCTTCAGAGAATCATTTATATCTTTATCTTGATTGATTGCTGTGCGCTAAATGCAACTTGATATCGTAGTTCAAATACCACAGCTCAATTAGATAATCAATAAAGTGATTTCCATCTATTTCATCTCAAAGCGGAGGACAGTTTGCAGTGGTAAATAATTTAACACCAATGTGATTTTCTGCATATAATGACATTTTGCTGCTTTTAAAGAAAGCTCCACATATACCGTTATTGCTTGGAAGATTAAAAAATGTCCTCCATGAGTCAGGTTGAAGATTTTAACTTGATTGTCCATTGTTATTCTCTTTTAGCTTTGATTTTCAGAAATGTAAAAAATTGCAGTCACTTATTGAAAGAGGTTTAACTTTTCAATTTTTACCCGCTGTGTTTCTTTAAAAAAAAATTATCCTGTGCATTACTACAAAATTTTATGTTCATTTTAAACGGAACACAAATTCAACAATCGCTGTGGATTTCCAACTCTTCGAAGGCCCCTTTATCCCAGGAAATCCTATTGGTAAGATTGCAAGCAAAATCCAACCTGACAAATTCTGCAGCAACTAAGAATATTGGAAGACTAATGTAGATTCATAAACATGTGTAATAAATACAGAAACATTGAGCAAAGGTCCCTTACCCTGTCATGCTTTCCAAAGCCTTTATCATGAGAAATTAAAACTTGTCTACTGTTACCTTCCAAAGTTGATCTAATCAATTTATTCATCACTTTTTTTTTTCACACCCCCAGGGCTGCTTAAAACACTTCACAATTAAGTGATTATATGCTTATTAAAAAAAGTGACTGTGTTGAATAAATGAACTCCTTTGTCATATTTGGCAAAAATGATTTAAAGATAATCCTTAATACTTAAACAAATGGAATGGAAAGCAAGAACAAAGGAGCTGAGCAGATTAAACATTGGCCTTTCACCTCTGACATCAAAATTTAAACCTGGTTTGACCCAAGAGAATGACCTCTATTGCTAACCTACAAAGATTTTTATGCAAAATGTCATTGGACAGACCCCAGCTGAAAGATGCCTTAATCAGACCACTAATTAATAAAAATTGTTTGGTTTACTGTGCTGTTCAGGGTATTTACTCTTCTGAGATTGGATCTGGAAATGGTGTTAGAAAGGGATGGAGGGAGCTAGAAGCTCTGTTTTTGTTGTGCCACAGGTTACCGATGGGGGGATTCCTATGAAGTTGCTAGCAACACAGACTCAATAGATTTTCATTTAAATGATCTGAAGACAGGAAGACTATTTTTCAATTCTATTTCCAGCTGCTGCTGGTCCATTTTGTGTTTTGGGATGTCATGCCATCTCGTGGTCAAGCTGCTGCAGCCCATCTGTGCCAATGCTAATGGAACACTCATTGCAACTGAGTCATGTGGAGACCAGCAGCATTTGTACATACAGCAATACTGTAATTGACTGACATTTCAGCTCCCCTCCCCAGTCAGGTTGAGGCAAGGGGTCTTGAAAATTGGCTTGAGGTGACTGTCAGATATAGGACACCATTCCTGATGCCAGGAATCAATCGTGCTCTCAATCCAATTGAGGTGAATTAAATCCGTGTCAGGGATGGAACTTAATGTTTAAAGGGGCACACAAGTTACCCATCCCTTCAGAAACCCATCTTCTGTAAGCAGGCAGCTAAAGAGTGGGGAGTCAGTCGTGGCTGCCTCAGTGCATCAGCCTGGCCCATAAGATGGTCATTAGTGCAAAGAGGGATTTGGCGTGTCCTTGCCAGGGAGGGTGGGCACGCAGCAGCCTGGCAATGAATGGAGTTGGCACCTCCAATAGCACAGAAGAACAATGGGGGGAGCTGCCCAGGACAATTGGGTAGCCACCTGCCCAGAGAGTCTGCAGCTGGCGCAGGGGCATGAACATCAGTTTTGGGCCATGTGACGATAGGATGGGGAGGGGGAGAAGGCAACTGAGACCATACCCTCACCACATGATGTACAGCCAAAGACGGAACCACATTGAGATGGGTGAGTTGTCTGACTTCTGTACCCTCATCTCCAGGGTCCTCGCACGTTGCTGCAGTGGTTCCCATGCCCTGCTATTAAAGTATCACAAGTAGGCTTACATTAACACTGCAATTAAGTTACTGTGAAAATCCCCTCGTTGCCACACTCCGGCGCCTATTCAGGTACACTGATGGAGCACTTAGCATAGCCAGGGCACCAAACCAGCACATCTTTCAGACTGTGAGAGGAAATTGGAGCACCCGGAGGAAACCCACGCAGACACTGGGAGAACGTGCAGACTCCACACATACAGCGACCGAAGCTGGGAATCGAACCCGGGCCCCTGGCGCTGTGAGCAGCAGTGCTAGCCACTGTGCCGCCCCGAAGTAACTGTGGTTGTGAACAACTTCAGGCATTTTTCAGGGACCAGCTGCAGACCTTGGTGATGTCTTGCAAGTGGCAGCACGTCACATTTTGCTCGTCACTGGTTCTCGTTTTGGCACACCAGAACAGTGCATGTGTTTCACTATGGATGTGGTCTCACAGGGACATAGGATAGCGCGTATCACAACCACCTCTGATGCAGGGCATCATGGATTGCACACACATGAAAGAAAATACTGCAGATGCTCAAAATCTAAAATAGAACCAAAACATGCTGGAAATACCTAGCGTGTCAGGCAGCATCGGTGGAGAGGGGAACAGAGTTATTGGGCAGAACCTTACAAGAATTTGGCAGAGTCAGTTCTGGTGAGAAAACTGGCTTGGAACTCTGCTGCTCCACTGGCATGTCCAACCCCGCCCCACCTACCACCACAAATAAATGAGTCCCGCATGTGAGGCTCCCCCCTAGGGCCTGCCCCTGGCACTGACCCCTGACGTTTGTGCCTCTGCAGGAATCCCCTCAGCAGGTTCATGTCTGGGTGAACTTGTTGTAAACCTCGTCGCTGTGACGTCACGTCAGTGAGGTATGGAAATCTAGTGAGGGGGGGATATTGGATATTTTATTGAAATGCATTCTGATTTTGTCGCTGGCAGAGTAAAAATCAAATACTGATCTCACCGATGAGTTTCACGATTTCCGCCAGATCTTGAATCCCTGCCGGTGATCTTGCGGACGGAGAGTGCGGGCTCAAGATCCCGTCCACTGTTTCAGGTCAATGATGACCTTTTTGAATTTTAAGACTCACCTCAAGAACAAAGCGCAGGAATGATGTGACATTCTGAAACATCACTTTTGTCAAGATTGGGCCTGTTAACACTTGGCCCTAGGGTCTAGATAGAAATCACGTGAACTTCTACTTCAGCCATATAAATAAAGTGTGATTTATGTGGTGTCTGTCTCTTTAAGACAGTACAGCAGATGTGAGTCACCTGACGACAGACCAGTGGAACTGAGTGAGGGATCACACCAGAGGGTTTAGTCCTTTTAGGCAGAATCATAGAGCAGCCATGGAGTAAGCAGGTAAAGACTAGAGCTCTACAAGAGTCACTGAGCTGTTCAAGCAGACATTAGAACAGAGCTATCATTCACCAGAGCCATCTTGAGAATCCTTTAGAAATCTAATGGAGATCAAACTAAAGTCTTGTAGAATACACAAATGAGCTGGAGAAATTGGCATTCTGCAGAAAGACAGGAATAGTCTGGTGTTGATGGTGCTGTGGAGGACTTGGCAATGGACAAACCCAGAAAGAGAACACAACTGTTAAACAAGTTAACAATTCAGGAGAATTGTTTAATAAAAATAAACAAGAACGAAGAACTGTCAAACATAGAAGTAGAGTTTTGATGCAAATACAACAGAAGAAATGTGTCAGTTCTCTGAAAACATGCAAAGCATGAGGAGGGAGAGATTATTATCTAAGGTTAGAAGAGAAAGATGGATTCATCTTGTAAAAAAAACTCAAATGGATAAACTAGATGGATTGTGAAAGCGGATGCATGGAATAAAGAACAACTCCGGTCTAAGCAGAAGATTGATAAATTAAACCACTCAGCTGAAAGATGTGCTGGAGAGAACTGGACAAAGCAGCAATTCAGGCAGAAAAGGAAATTGAGATCGCATGCCACAACAAGATTGCTGAAAGTTACACTAATAGAAATGCATAAGAACCAATATGATAACATAGTTGATGGAAAACATGCCTAATAGAAGTACAGGACTGAAGTACAGAATACAACGACCATTTCCTTCACACGTGACAAGCCGAGTTTGTGAATGAACTGTCAAGACGTGAGACTGTTCTATTGCAAGGATGGTACCTGCATGCATTGTAGAATGAGGTGCTTGACAGAGAAGAGGATCAGCGGATTGGAGAGTGACACCGTCCGCAGAGTAAAGTATGAGAGGTCACATGACACCAGGTTATAATCCAACAGTCTTATTTGAAATCGCAAGTTTTCGGAGCGCTGCTCCTTTGTCGGGTGAATTGGAGCAAGGTGCACAGGCAAGAATATATAGACGGAGTGACAATAGCCCAACACTAACTAAGAGTAATCAAGAGTGTCAAAGGATAAGTACAGACAGTGTAGGTCGACTGAATGACAAGTCTTTACAAGTAATCATGAGTGCTAATAGATAAATGCAAGCAGTTAAGTATAATCAGTATATGTAAAGTGTATAACAAGTGAAGGGAAGACCTAAGAACCGATAATTTAAAGCAGAGAGATAATTACAAACAGTGAGATGGTGTTGAACACTATGCAAACTAATTCGGGTAGAAAGATCACCTGTAATCAAGGTATGCATTTTGTCACAACAAGACAGTCAGGGAGATTTTCCCCCCCCACAGAACCATATGGTGAGGTTACATGTAGTGTGACATGAACCTGAGAGCACGGTTAAGGCCCTCATGAATGCGGAACTTGGCTATCAGTTTCTCCTCGGCAATTCTGCATTGTCGTGTGTCTCGAAGGCCGCCTTGGAGAATGCTTACTCAAAGATCGGAGGCTGAATGTCCTTGACCACTGAAGTGTTCTCCAACTAGGAGGGAATACTCCTGCCTGCCGATTATTGCGCGGTGCCCATTCATCTGCCATCGTAGTGTCTGCATGGTCTTGCTGATGTACCATGCCCCAGGGCATCCTTGACTGTAGTGTATGAGGTAGACTACGTTGGCCAAGCCACATGAGTGCGTATCGTGTACCTGGTGGGTGGTGTTCCTCTGTGTCAATGATCTGTCATGTCCTGCAGAGGTGACTGTGGCAGGGTTATGTGGCGTATCAACAGCATCTCCACATCAGGGTAAAGTATATAGTCTTTAGTCCGCGCACACAGGCTAGGACAGAACTCAGTGCAGCAGTCCTTGTGGAAACATCCCATGCAAGTCTATATTTGGAACTGTGTATGGTTGAAGCTTTCTAGAAGTGTTAAGTTAAATGCAAGTTTTAAGATTCCTCAATTGAACAACCACTACATCAATTTACAAATGTTTAACTTGTGTATAATGTTTATTTAGAATGTGGGTTGAGTAAATCAATTTTCTAAAAGTCCCAAATGGGGAGGGATGTTGTGTATGTGGTGTCTGTCTCTTTAATTCAGTACAGCAGAAGTGAGCCACCTGACCTCACAGACCAATGGAACTGAGCGTGAGGCATCACACCAGAGGATTGTGTCCTCTCTCAGGCAGAATCATTGAGCAGTCATGAAGTAAGCATGTAAAGACTAGAGCTCTGCTCCAGACAGCCCAGAACTGCAATCTCTACCAAGTTTCACCCATTAATAAGTCCCTTCCTTGTTCCTAACATAGACTGAAATCTCTTGATGGTGCCATAACAGCCACAACATAACATAAAGATATGAAAAAAACCCACACAATGTCTGACCATATAATCACTAGTCACAGCTACAAGTCTATCCCTGCCAATTAATACTAGTATGGATGTGGAAGAGATTATGTGCAGGCAAACTTTGTATTCTCTGGTGACAAATACAAGTTGTGTGCATCCTTGAGAATGAATTGATGATGTCTTTGAGGTGTTTGGAGAATGTTCACCTCCTGGTCAAATAGTTTATATTCATTAAGGTATGTAGTGTGGGAAATAATGGTGAGTGTGAAAATGAGAAGTGTGGTGTAATGCAGTATTTGTAGGAAGTAATTAGGAATATAATCAGTACTGTGGCTGGAACTGTGTGCAGAACATAAGAGAATAACATCCTTACCGTGACAACTGAGGCCATTGAACTTGGCTTTGCAGACGTGCCCTGGAAGCTAAGCTCCTTGCATCAAACAGTTATGTCCAAATGGAAATTGTTTCGTGGCTCAGCACAGATGATCGCAAAGTTGCGACATAAGTATTGCTGTTTCCCCTTAGGCAGAGTGATGATCCCCTGAGAACAGTAGTGTTTTTGAAACAAATGATTTATCCTGGCATTCTTTCATTGTGAAATGCAGCAAAGCTGATAATTTGTGGAGTGTAAATTCACATTAAACTCCAATAAAGACGTATATGTTTGTGATTCACTTTTATGTCTAAATTAATCCTGTAACACCAAGGATATGGCATTAATTTTAGCTTGTAACATTACTAATGTGTCACTCTCTGGGAGAACTATTATTAGCGAATGACTCTATTTCCTCTAATTATGGGGATAACATTGAAACTCCAACACTAGAATCATGGAACTGTAACGACTGTACCAGTGCTTATTGTGGATTATTTTATTTTTAAACTGTTTGCTTTATCAGTGAATTGATTATGAAACATATACAAGTGCTTTCACAGTCTCAGAATTGAGCTCAAAAAGTCAGGAACAGGGCAACTCGAATCCCCTTCAAATGGGATTGTTGAATTTAGCTTACTTATGAAGTATTTGCATAGTCTGCACTGGAAATGTAGGCCGGAATTCTCCGGTCTTGCATGCCTTGCTGCAGCTGCCGGCAAGAATGGAGAATTTGGGGCTCAGCGGGACCAGAAAATCCCAGCTGCAGGTGAGGTCGGAGAATTCTAGCCAATAATCTGAGTGTTGTCTGTAGTAGACTTTAAGCTTAGGAGCATGCAAGATTTGATACTGCAAAGGCTGTTTGAATTAGGTTAATTACTGTAAAGACATGAATGAAAATGTTCGAGATCAGGGGTCTCCAAACTTTTCAGTACGAGGGCCACATCGTATATTTTACACATTTTCGGGGGCCAAAGAAAAAAAATTAGTTTTATAAATGAACTGGCGATGATTAAGCCCGTGAGATCGAATGAAATTCACTGTTGCAACAACAGGTTTCAGAACGCAAGACATATCCACATATTTTCCGCACAATGCTTGTTGATGGATAATGCAATGCAGAAACATGGGCTTTGAGAATCCACCAACCTCACAAGCTTTTGTGATTTGTCCAACCAAACCTTTCTTCACCCCAGACATGTTCTTTCCTCCATCAATAGTCACGCATTGCAGTTTATTCCACTCCAGGTTATATTCTAACACAGTTTTTTGCAATTCTTTGAAGATGTCTTCTCCAGTTACTGTGCTGTGCATGCTACGCACTGATGCTAATTCTTGTGTCACATTAAATTCACTGTCGAAGCCACAGATGAATACTAGGAGTTGTGATGTGTCACACACATCAGTCGATTCATCAAGTGTGAGAGAATACAACTAAAAATTTCTTGCTTTGTCTGCAATTTGATGAAATATATTGCTTCCTATATCCTTAATTCTACGAGCAACAGTATTTGGCGCAAAACTGATGATTTTGAACAGATTTGCTTTTTCTGGGCATAACTCTTCCACTGCTTCCGTTATACACTCTTTGATGAGATCTCCACCGGTGAATGGCTTTCCTCTTTTAGCCAACACATAAGCTAATTTGTAACTGGCCCTGGTTAAAGCTTCATTTTCAGTTATCTTCTGTGTAAAAAAAGCTTGTTGGGAAAGCAGCCTGCGTTGCATTGATTCAAATGTTTCCGAACACTCTGTTCCTGTGAATTGGGAATAACTTGGTTCATGTTTGGTCTCATAGTGCCGACGTACATTGTACTCCTTCAAAACTGCAACAGTTTCATTGCATATGACACACAAGGCTTTATCACCTGCTTGTACAAAGAAGTACTTTACACCCCATTCTTCATTAAACAGGCGGCACTCACTGTCCACTTTTCTTTTTTCCTTCCATAACTGAATTGGTCTGAATTGCCGCCATCATTGTCATTGTTCTCGCTCATTTCAGACAGATGGAGCTTACGGATTGGATAAAGCAGCTGTCAGTCAATGCAGAGCGGCAATTGGATAACAGATGTCTCAATTGCTGATTTGTTTAATGAACTGTCAGTCACAGGACGGCAGCTCTGATTGGACAATAGGCCGGTAAAGAGGGCGGGGATTCCCATGGGTCCATCAGACACCGCATGGAGTGGAAGCAAATGTCCAGCCTGTGGCTTCTGTCACCGTGTCTGGATCCTGAGTCAGTGGCGGGATTCCGGACGCGGGAGTGTTTTTGGCAGCGAGAATCCTGTCCCGCCCCACTGGCTACGGGCCAGATGTTAGCCCGCTGCAGGCCGGATGTGGCCCGCAGGCCGTAGTTTGGAGACCCCTAGATGTAGAGAGATAGAGAAGCTAGGTTGATCAAACAAATAGGAAATGATGTTATTCTTTTCCCTCCGTCCAGGGAATTATATGAAAGAAAACAAACTTACACTATGTTGTGAAAGGGGCTATATAAATGTATCTGCACTTCACAGCCACTTTCATCGTTTTCTTAAAATATGGAAAACTCTCCCCAATTTGATAGGCTAAGTGTACAGCTACTCAGATATTTTGGTTACCTAAGTAGAGTGGAGAAGTTGGGGCTGTTCTCATTGGAGAAAAGAATTGAGAGATTTGATGGGAGATATTGTAAGTCACAAGAGATCTGGATAGAGGGAGAAGATGTTCCTATTGGTGGATTTGAGAACTAAAGGGTGCAGATTGAAGATAATCAACAAAAGAAGCAACTGCAACTTGAATGGTTAACATCTGGGATGCACTGCCTGGAGGCAGGTTCAATCGAGGCATCCAAAAGGGAAAATTGGATTATTATCTGAAACGGAAGCATGTGCAGAGAGGGGAGTGGCTCCAGTTGAATTGCTCCTTCATTGAGACAGCACAGTTGCTACGGACCAAATTGGCGTTATCTGTGCTCTGACCATTCTATAATTCTGAGAGAACATTGTAAGCAACATATCCACTGTAGTAGAAAACATTACAATATGTAATTTCTAAAAATATTATTTTAATCCACATCTACACCCTAACATTACTGTACTGGAGGCAATTTGCCCTGTGCTGCTTTGTCTGTTTTCCTGACAGGCTGAGGAACTACTGTACATTGAAACATTAATTGGCTCTAGATAATTATCAGTTGCAGAAATTAGACAAATTTTTCAGTGTTGCTAACCTGCTGATAGTATGGCTTTTTATAATGCAGTGACAATTTAATTTTTTTAAATTGCTGGAAGATTTGCTGTCACGTTCTCGGTTTGCTAGCATTGGCGCCACTGGTAAGCAACAGATCGGTTTTAGTTAAGCACTTTCATTTTATGTGCAGTGAATTCTGTCATTAACTACTCAGTACTAAGTTAATTATTTGTGATTAATGATTTTGCAAACAAGGTATGCATTGCGGACTTTGATGTTCAGCCTTTAAATTGATTAAAACTTTACCCTTAAAGTAACCAGACCAAGTCACTGAGTTCTCTTAAACAGCTGTTTTAATGCAAGCGAGATGGCGAGGACCCTGAAAAGTCACAGGTTAGTGCCGGTAACTAGCCAGAGCTAAGAATTCTGGAATACACAAGCAGTTATAGTTTCAAAGTTCAAGGTATTGGAGGTATCTGTATTCACTCACAGTTATTGATTTAAGGATACATCATGCATAAGATGCAGATATTAAAACCAATCACAATCATTACACACCTGCATAATTATAATATACATTCAGTGTGAAGACTTAATCATGTGAGCGGATCTATTTCATCATAGTTACAAGTTATCATTGATGTCCCAGTTTATGTCTGTGGATATCACTCCCTTCTCAGGTTCACTCAGTTCCAGATGTCTGATTTAATGAATTCTCTCAGACTAAAGGCCTTGGTGTTTATCTGTGAAGACTATTAGAAAGATGTCTGTTTTTTTTCTCATAGCAGCTTATATGATTTTTTTTTAAACTAGTGATTATTAACCCTTTCAGTATGTACGCAGTTTAACAAGCAATCTACTTGACCACTTAGCGACGCTATCCATTCTTTTTGACGGGAAGCTGATTCTGCAATAACTTCCCAGGATCTGATTGGGAATGGCCAGGGGTCTGATTAGTTGGAGAACAACTGACCTTGAGAAGATGGTGGTGAGATGACGCCTTGAACCGCTACCGTCCCAATAGTGTAGGTACACCCACAGTGCTGTTAGGGAGGAAATCTGTATGTTTGGGCTCAGCGTGTTTTGAGGGCTGAGTATTGCAGCTCCTGGCATGCTCTGGACTCCAATGTGGAGTGTGGTGGGGAGACGGGCCACGCGCGCCGCACACAGTTTCCAGTTTTCATCTGACAGTTGTGGAAGCAGCAGGAGCGTGAGTGACGGGTTTGGCCATTCTAACAACACATTCTAACAATGTGTGCAAAAGGTACCATGGAAACTTGCAACCAAGAGACTGGGTACAGCGTGAAAGATTAGCCCACATTAGAGTCAGGAGCAGGTAGGGATGGGTTGCTCCATACCGCTAAATGCTCCCGTTGGTTAAGGCAGCTGGAGCTCAAGTCCTGGTAATTTTAGTTCCATGCTGCTATGAGTCTGGGCCTTGGTGAAGCCCAGGTACAGTATTTACTTCATGCAGCTGAGACACCCAGGGGCAGTACCAGCTCAATAACGCCACCTGGGGCAAAGGAAAGCTCAGGAGTAGTGATGCTCTTCTCAGAGCAGCTAAGAAGCTGGTGTTGTGCCCGTGATTTGACGCTTGGTTACAATTTTGTGAACCCAGTGAGCTGCAGTGTCAGCAACTGGGATGTTGCTGACGTGATCAGTTCTTGGGGCAGTCTGAGTTGGAGTGGTTATTGAGGGGAATCCGTATATCCTCAAGAGAATAATTAAAATTCCTCATGCAAAATAACCGTGCTTTATAGGATTTTGTGATTTGGCAATCGCTGGTGTCTGGGTGAGGTACTGAGAAATTAGTGGGATCAGTCTTGTTAGCATCTGCCATTTAACCTGCTGACCACAGTTTGCTTGGCAATTCATGTTAATTCTACATGTTCGGGTATAAGATGGTTACTATTGACTATTTGCTTTGCTGACTTTGTGGAATTTTATGGCTTTATTCTCCTTTAGTAGGGGTTTCAACTTCTGCCTACTTTACAACAAAATGTTTCTGGTCCCTAACTGGATTGTAACAAAATTTGGAATGGGATAGCAGTCTGTGATCTGGTCTGGGATCATAACATACTCTTTACAAGAAGTAAACTAGTACTACTGCAGGGAAAATAGACTAGGGCTTGACATGGAATTTGAGAAAATGTTGATTATTATTAATTCATGTGATTTAATAATGCAAGAGTTGGAGGTCTTATGTTAAGTTCCCTTAAAATCATCAATGGTATCAGATGACACCCGAAATGACATTCTCCATGCACCCATTCTGTGTATTATTCAGATTGTAAACAGTACTGCTTAAAAAGAAGTCTTTTTCCTGTTGAAACCATTAGTCAGTGCTTCTACTTTTTGAGACCAGCTGTCAACGTTCTTTCCAAGCTCCATATTGTCTGCGGTATCTCTTCAGATTTTTCTGAGATGCTCCTGCTCCAATTGTCAGCCTTGGCTCAGTGGTAAGATTCCCACTTTCCTTGGAAGGTCAATACCGTATTGAGGAAAAACAAATACACTGAGGCTATCAGTTTAAGATGCCCTCCAACACATCACTTTTGAAATGCGTGGAATAAGAGGGGAGATGGCAGGGTTGAATCACATTCCTGACCACCCCCCCAACCATCTTAATCACTTAAAACAGGCATTGAATGGTCACCCACTGCAGGGTCCTACTTTATATGCAATTGTCATGAGCTGCTGTCATTGTTGTTCAATACCATTTAACTAAAGATCTCAGAGGCTACATTTAGCCAAGTCCAATTTCAAGACCTGACTGAAGATGACAATGAAGCCAAGAAGACAACATTATAAATCAGCTGGAAATCTTCATTGTCTGAATCACCCAATTTTATTATTTCTCCAATATTAACATGTGTAGGGAGTAGGGTATCACAGAATTGTTCTGGTGCAGAAAGAGGGCATTTAGCCCATCCTGTCTGCACCAGCTCTCCAAACGAGCATCATGACTTGGTGCTGTTTCCACGTACGCCTGCACATCGTTTCTATTGAAATAATCATCTCATGCCCTCTTGAATGCCTCAATTGAACCTGCTTCCACCACACTTCCAGGCAGCATTCCAGACCCGAACCACTCACTGTGCGAAAAAGTATTTTCTCACATCACAGTTGCTTCTTTTGCAAATCACTTTAAATCTGTGCCCCCTCATTCTTCATCCTTTTACAAGCAGGAACAGTTTCTCCTTATCTACTCATTCCAGTACCCTCATGATTTTGAACAGCTCTATCAAATCTCTTATCCTCCTTCTCTCCATGGAGAACTTCTCCAAACTATCTTCAAAACTGAAGTTTGTCATCCCTGGAATCATTCTTGTAAACCTCTTCTAAACTCTCTCCAATGCATTCATATCCTTCCTATAGTGTGATGTGGTGATGCCGGCGATGGACTGGGATAGGTGCTACTCCTTCGTGATGAAGGAGCAGTGCTCCAAAAGCTCGTGCTACCAAATAAAACTGTTGGACTTTAACCTGGTGTTGTGAAACTTCTTACTGTTCCTATAGTGTGGCATCCAGAACTGTACACAATATTTCAGCCAAGGTCTAACTGGTGTTTAGTACAAGTTCAGCATACCCACCTTACTCTTGAACTTTATGCTTGCACTCTATGCCCCAATTAATAAAGCCCAGAATACCATATGCTTTATTAACTGTTCTCTCCACCAGTCCTGCTACGTGCAATGATCTATGCACATATACACCCAGATCCCTCTGTTCCTGCACCCTTTAATAATTTTACCCATTTTATAGTCTCTCCATGTTCTTCCTACCAAAATGCATGACCTTGCACTTCTCCGCATTGAACTTCATCTGCCTCCTATCTGCCCACTCCACCACCTTGTCTGTGTCCTTTTGAAGTCCTGCATTGTCCTCTTCGCAGTTTACAATACTTCCAAATTTTGTATCAACCACAAACTTTGTAATTGTTCCCTGCACACCAAGATCCTGATCTTTAATACATATCAGGTAAAGCAAGGATCCCAGTATCAACCGTTGGGAACACCGCTACAAACTTTTCCCCAGCTTGAAAAATACCCATTGACCATTTATTTCAAACAAACTATGATGTAACATAAGAAATAGGAACCTGCTCCACCATTCAGTAAGGTCATGGCTGATCCGCCATCACAACTACCATCTCCCACTGCCCCATACCAATTCCCTCAGTACCAAAAATCAACCTGTCACTTTTAAATGTACTTGATGACTGAGCCACAGCCTCTGGGATAGAGAATTCCAAAGATTCACGACCCTTTGAGTGAAGAAATTTCTCCTCCTCTCAGTCCTGAGTGATCCAATCCCTTATTCTGGCTTTAGTTCTAGAAGAACAAACAGCCTGCACAAGTCTCTAAAAAAAATTTATTTGTTTCATTGCAATCACCTCTCATTCTTCCAAAGATGTAAAATGATAGAATGGTTACAGAAGGAGAACATTTGGCCTGACTTTTCCCTGTAGTTGTGCAAAATTTTCTTCTTAATATGATGATCCAATTCTCTTTTGAAAGCCAGGATTGAATCTACCTCGATCAGTGCATTCCAATCCTAAACACTCCATGAAATAATTTTCCTCATGTCACCGTTTTTTAAAATATAAGCCAGTCTACTTAGTCTCTTCACCTGGAACAAACCACTCATCTCAGCAATCCGTCTAGTCAGTTTTCACTCCCTCTAAGACAATTGTATCCTTCCTTAGATAATACTTTGTGCATACTCTGGATATTTCTCCTATTTCACCACCCTAAAGACAACAAAGGCAAAAGCCTTTCAATTTTTTAAGCACAACCCATCAAATTTGACTGCTTTGAGAGAGCTCTCATTCATAATGAGCATAACTGCAGTGCTTCCTCAGTTATCAGCGGCATCAATTATCAATCTATCTCAAAATTGCTCAAATCTATTCTTGAATTTTGTTGTTTGAGATCAATCTCATGATGGTGGTTGACACAGCTCCTTCCAAATCCACAACCTCTACAACTGAGAAGGACAAGGGCAGCAACTGCAGGGGAACACCATCACCTGCAAGTTCCCCTCCAAGCCTCACACCAACCTACCATTCTTTCACTGTCACTGGGTCAAAATCCTGGAGCTCCCTCCCTAAACTGCTGTACTACCATGGACTGCAATGGTTCAAGAGGCAGCTCACCACCACCTTCTCGAGGGCAATTAATGATGGGTGATAAATGTCAGCCAAACCAGCAATCCTCGCATCCCATGAAAGAATTTTAAAAATGCATTATTGGCTTGGACTACCATAACACCCACCTACTGCAAGTGAGAGTGTTGATGAGGGTCTGTGCATTTGGAATGTACTGTCTCATTTACAGTCCTGAAAATAAACTCCTGATCCAGTTATGCTGCTACAGTGCTTGAACTATGCTCCTCTGAATTCACACCATCTGGCCATTTTAAAGCAACAACTTCAATGAAGCATAAAATCAGGCAGGATGTAAATGGGGAGTTTACTCTCAATCTGCCCCATTCATACTGGATGGGTCAGGTTAAAATCAGGGCTTCAGTTTAAAATGGCAGAACCCAGAGTCCACCTTCAATATCTTGCTACATAAGATCTATTCAAATGATTGTTGTTAAGTTAGATTTGTCTATTTTTAATCTAATGTGATTTTGAAGTTTGTTTCCTCAGACAGATAGGAATTACAATAGACCATTTGAGAAAACTTGTAATATTCAATCCAAAATGTTTTGTTCCAAAGGGAGAAAATTCAGCATTATGCAACATGTATGTTACTTGTTCAGGTTTCTTTTCACCCTGGTTTTATCACTAGGCAGAATAAAAGCAAAATGTATGAGTACGTAAAATGTGGAATTATTCTATGCTTGAAATAGATTCTCTGGACATATTGCTTTCATGTTCTCTTGCCCAAACTCACTACGTTGAAACCCTATGTACACTGTCACTGCACAGAATGTTTGCTACCCCTGTAGTCGTGAGAAATAGGACCTTTTGGTTACTTGCAAGGTCAACTGTAACTGCCTGTTCCTTTCCAAAGTCACGTTTTAGGTACTCAGTTATTGATGATGTCCTTTTATAGTGTTTGTTTTGTGTTGTCTCTTTTTTCCCCCTCCATATAAGTGTTGGAAGGATTAGCAAGCTGATTATCAGCCTGAATGCTCCTTCTGTAGCTCACAAGGCCTGGAATGGAACTTGAAGCCAGAGCTACTGGCTCAGGCAGGAATAATAACTACAGAACCACGAGACATCTCCTCTTGTAGTGTTGAATGGGTGATATTAATGTACAGCTCTGAAAGACCAATCATCCAAAACCTCAACATCTATGTGAGAACGCTATATCCATGTTTAAATTACCAGAACCTTGAGATGAATCACTTCATTTGAATACTTAATTCCATAAATTAAATTTTGGAAAAGGGATGCTATTTTTGAGATTCCTCAGTCAGATTGATTTACTTATTTAAAGCCAATGTTCTTGAATGCCTGATATATGCTCTAAAGCATTTAGAATATTCTCACTTCATCTGCTATAAGTCTGCATATAATGAGCCATCTTCTTCCCACCCAAAAAAAGAGCAACTCCTATTTCATTGGGATATTACAAAACAAAAACATTGGCCGGAATTTTGCCATCCCGTCCGCCATGGAAATAGGAATGGGCGAGGGACAGACCGTGGAAAGGTCGTTTGACCTTGGGTGTGATTTTATGGTTTCGGAATGAGCGAAGCCATAAAATCCCTCCCATTGTTTCCATAAAAATAAAATACTGTGTATTGTGGGAATCTGAAGTAGAAACAGAAGTGCTGGAAATACAGCAGTTCTGAAGAAGTCGCATTCAATTCAACGGTAACTGTTTTTCTCTCCTACACTGTTTTTCTAGATATATTGCATTCCATCATTAATTTTTATGCATTATCCTTTTTACTTTCATGAGTTGTTTTTTTACTTAATTGTGTTGATATTTTCTTCTTTTAAGTTTTCCCATGTTTATCTTTCAGACAACAGTCATTGAAAATCGACTCTCTCTACATCCTGTTAAAACCATTACCCAGGTAATGGGAATTTACAACTGAACTGCTTTACGATGAAGATTGTATGAAATTATGTAGACTAATAATTTATCTGAATATAACTTTCTCAAAGTAAAATAGAATCCCAATAATCACTAAGAGCAGTCAAATATTTAACGTGCTGAAATGGGATCCCAATTTGGCTCATCGAGAACCAACTGAAGAGCAGCCCCACTGTCAGCAACATTTCTAATGTTAAAACAGAAAATATTAAATTCCCTCATAGTTTTTACATTTTAATTTTGATTATTTAATTTGTTTCTTAAAATTTTTTAAAATAAAAAAATTCTACCTCATTGCTTTAGAAACAGCATATTTACCACTTGCTTTAAGATGCAATTTAAAAACTGAATCCTTTCCTTCTCCCCGATGTACTTTATGAACGGTATGTTTTGTCTGCATAGTGTGCAAAAAACAGTACTTTTCACACTATCCCAATACGATAATAAATCCAACCTAAGGCTTACGACACAGGCTGGGATTTTGCGCCTGCGTTTGCCATGTGCAAGAATGTCGACGTGTGCGTAAAATCCCGTAACAATCAGAAAATGAAAACCTCGCTGGCAAAGTCTCTTCCAGATTTTCCTTGCCCCTCGCTGGTGGCATAACCAGGAATCTCAATGTCATTTAAGGGCTTCCCCGCCGTATCATCCCCCACATTGCGACATCACATTAGCGAAGTTTGCAACAGGTTATTAAAAATGGGAACAAGGCTACGGGAACCCGCCAGGGGTGCACAAGTAACTATAATACCCGAGGGAGAGGGGGGAGAGACGTGCCCTGGCATTACCCCCAAGTGCTAGGGGACAGTGTCGGGGGCCCCATGAGGAGCTCCTCTGGGTGGGGCGGGGGGGGGGGTCCTGTTAACGTAGAGAGGGATCACGTGTGTGGGTTTCTGTTTTTTAATTGCGATTAGGGCACCCCGATCTTGGGATTCCCGGCATTGCCAGCTTTTTCCAGCCCACACTGATCTCAGCGTTCCTGGCAAGAAAGCCGGCTGTGCAGCCAGCGAACTGCACATTGGTTTTCTCACCTCAGGCAGCACTCTGAAAATAAAGAGTTTGGCCACATTGCATGAACTTCTTGCTGTTTAGTTGCATCACAGTCGTCTTTGACATCAAAGCAGCATTTAACAAATGTGACATCAGTGAATCTTAGAAAAATCTCCACTGATTGGAGGCGTATCTAGCACAAATGAAGATGGATGTGTTTGTCAGAGAAAAACATCTCAGCCCCAACACATCACAGCAGCAATTCCTCAGGACAGTGGACCCTGACCCAAACAGCTTCAGCTGCTTCATCAATTACCTTCCCTCCAACATGGGAATGTTCAGTGATTATTACAGTGTTCAGTTCCATTCGTAAACTTTTCCATATAAGAGTGCAGCAAGAACTGAATAATGTTCAGACTTGGACTAATGGATGGCAAGTAACATTCACAGCACACAAGTGCCAGGCATTGACCTTCTCCAACAAGCAATAATCTGGCCACCTCTTGCCCTTGAATGGCATTATCATCACTGAATTCCCCATCAGCATCAAGAACCTGACCTGGACCAGCCACACACAAACTGTGGCTGCAAGAGCAGGTCCATAGACTAGGATTTTGGCAATGAGTAACTCACCACCTGACTCCCCAAAATCTGTCCACCACCTACACACAAGTCAGGCATGTAATAAAATACACTCCACTTGCCTGGATGAGTGTTATTAATAGAATCACAGAATTCCTATAGTACAGAAGGTGGCACGGTAGCACAGTGGTTAGCACTGCTGCTTCACAGCTCCAGGGACCTGGGTTCGATTCCCGGCTTGGGTCACTGTCTGTGTGGAGTTTGCACATTCTCCTCGTGTCTGCGTGGGTTTCCTCCGGGTGCTCCGGTTTCCTCCCACAGTCCAAAGATGAAAGGTTGATTGGCCATGCTAAAAATTGCCCTTAGTGTCCTGAGATGCGTAGATTAGAGGGATTAGCGGGTAAAATATGTAGGGATATGGGGGTAGGGCCTGGGTGGGATTGTGGTCGGTGCAGACTCGATGGGCCGAATGGCCTCTTTCTGTACTGTAGGGTTTCTATGATTCTTTCTTTCTAAGGAGGCCATTTGGCTCATCGAGCCTGAACTGACAACATACTATCCCCATAACCCCACGTATTTGCCCTGCTAATCTCCCTGACACAAGGGCTATTTAGCATAGCCAATCAACCTAACCCGCACATCTTTGAACTATGGGAGGAGACCGGAAAAGCCCACACAGACATGGGGAGAATGTGCAAACTCCACATAGCCAGTGACCTGAGGCCGGAATTGAACCCGGGTCCCTGGAGCTGAGAGCAGTGCTAACCACTGTGCCACCGTGCCGCCTGTAACTAATACTGATGGTCGTGAATTAAAATTGGTTGTGATAGAAAGGAAGAACCTGCATTTAGCACCTTTCATTTCCTCACAATATCCTTGAACACTTTACTGCAAGTTAAGTACTTTGCAAGTGACTCCAGTATTGCAACATAGGAAATGTGGCAGCTAATTTGTGCACAGCAATACACTGACCAGGTAATTTGATTTTAGTGATGTTGGTTGAGGGATAAGTATTGGCCATGACTTCGAGGGACATCTCAGCCAAAAGGCCATGCACTCCAACAGTGCACAGTAAGAAGTCTCACAACACCAAATTAAAGTCCAACAGTGCAGCACTCCCTCAGTAATGCACTAGATGTCGGCCTCGATTTTGTGCTCAAGTCTCGAGGAGGGCTTAAACCAACAAAGTCTTGACTGAGCTGAGAGTGCTACTCGTCTGCCACAGCTGGATGAATAGCTCATGTCAGTTTTATATCACCCAAAGTGAACATCACCCTGCTCATCTCTGCCATAGAAAATAACTAACCCTTGTCGGACTACACACTTCAACCAGATGAAATCGAAGTTCTCAATCGAGGGCTCAATTTTTGCCCCACCACCAAAATAGACCCCATTAGCCTCTCAGCAGACACAGAGGAATTCATCAGGCGAATGAGGCTGTGGGAGTTCTTCCACAAACCCCAAGAGGCCAACAGCGAACACAATGAGACAGCCAATGAACCGGAACAGCCAACAGAGAGATCAGCAGTGCATCCGAAGAGGAAAGAGTTGAATTGGACTCCTCCGGAAGGCCGCTGCCCTCGACTTGACATGTATGCCCAAGCTATCGGGAGGTGTGTCAACACCAAATTCATCAGCCGCACCCACAAGACAGCCCCGAACATCACCCAAGCACAACGCAATGCCATTGGAGCTCTCAAGACCAACCACAACATTGTCATCAAACCAGCAGTCAAAGGAGGGGCCATCGTCATACTGAACAGAACGGATTACTACAAAGAAGTGTACTGACAACTGAACAACAAGGAACACTACAGACAGTTACCCGCAGATCCGACCAAAGAACACACCCGTCAACTCAACACTCTGATCAAGACCTTTGATCCGGACCTTCAGAGCACCCTCCATGCTCTCATCCCACGTACTCCCCGCATTGGAGATCTCTACTGTCTCCCGAAGATACACAAGGCAAACACACCCGGCCATCCCATCGTATCGGGCAATGGGACCCTGTGCAAGAACCTCTCCGGCTATGTCGAGGGCATCCTGAAACCCATTGTACAAAGAACCCCCAGCTTTTGTCATGACACTACGGACTTCCTACAGAAACTCGGCACACATGGAGCAGTTGAACCAGGAGCACTCCTCGTCACAATGGATGTCTCTGCACTCTAGACCAGGATCCCCCATGACGATGGCATTGCTGCAACGGCCTCAGTGCTCAGTGCCGACAACTGCCAGTTTCCAGATGCAATTTTACAACTCATCTGCTTCATCCTGGACCACAATGTCTTCACCTTCAACAACCAGTTCTTCATCCAGACACACGGAACAGCCATGGGGACCAAATTCGCACCTCAATATGCCAACATCTTCTTGCACAGATTCGAACAAGACTTCTTCACCGCACAGGACCTTCAACCGATGCTATACACTAGATACATCGATGACATTTTCTTCCTTTGGACTCATGGTGAACAATCACTGAAACAACTCTATGATGACATCAACAAGTTCCATCCCACCGTCAGACTCACCATGGACTACTCTCCGGAAACGGTTGCATTCTTGGACACACGCATCTCCATTAAGGACGGTCACCTCAGCACCTCACTATACCGCAAGCCCACGATGCTTCACTTCTCCAGCTTCCACCCTAAACACGTTAAAGAAACCATCCCCTACGGACAAGCCGTCCGTATACCCAGGATCTGCTCGGATGAGGAGGATCGCAACAGACCCCTCCAGATGCTGAAAGATGCCCTCATAAGAACAGGATATGGCGCTCGACTCATCAATCGACAGTTCCGACGTGCCACAGCGGAAAACCGCACCGACCTCCTCAGAGGACAAACACGGGACACAGTGGACAGAGTACCCTTCGTCATCCAGTACTTCCCCGGAGCGGAGAAGCTACGCCATCTCCTCCGGAGCCTTCAACATGTCATTGATGAAGACGAACAACTCGCCAAGGCCAACCCCACACCCCCACTTCTTGCCTTCAAACAACCACACAACCTCAAACAGACCATTGTCCGCAGCAAACTACCCAGCCTTCAGGAGTACAGTGACCACGACACCACACAACCCTGCCACAGCAACCTCTGCAAGATGTGCCGGATCATCGACATGGATGCCATCATCTCACGTGAGAACACCATCTACCAGGTACACGGTACATACTCTTGCAACTCGGCCAACGTTGACTACCTGATACGCTGCAGGAAAGGATGTCCTGAGGCATGGTACATTGGGGAGACCATGTAGACGCTCCGACAACGGATGAATGAACACCGCTTGACAATCACCAGGCAAGACTGTTCTCTTCCTGTTGGGGAACACTTCAGCGGTCACGGGCATTCGGCCTCCAATCTTCGCGTAAGCGTTCTCCAAGGCGGCCTTCACGACACACGACAGCGCAGAGTCGCTGAGCAGAGACTGATAGCCAAGTTCCGCACACATGATGACGGCCTCAACCGGGATCTTGGGTTCATGCCACACTGTCTGTAATCTCCACAGCTTGCCTGGACTTGCAGAATCTCACTGGCTGTCCTGTCTGGAGATAATACACATCTCTTTAACCTGTGCTTAATGCTCTCTCCACTCACATTGTCTGTACCTTTGAGACTTGATTATCTGTAAAGACTGCATTCCAATCATTATTCTGTAAATTAAGTTTGTGTCTCTGTATGCCCTGTTTGTGAGCATTTCTCCAATCCACCTGATGAAGGAGCAGGGCTCCGAAAGCTAGTGGCATTTGCTACCAAATAAACCTGTTGGACTTTAACCTGGTGTTGTTAAACTTCTTACATAGAAAATAACACCAGGCTGCTTTATCTTCTCCCTCACCTAACCTCCTGAAACTCTGAACCTGGATCTGTATCATCGACACCCACATGAACCAGAGTGTCCCTTGTTACGATTGGCTGATCTCGAACTGTACACAGACCCCCACTTGAGGTTTCACCAACCACCGGTGGGGGTGAATTTGGTCACGACAGTTGTACAAACCAACTGATGATAAATCAGTCGCCTGTTTTACAGATGTCTAGATTTTCTATCCACTGACTACAATAGGAAAGAGAATGGGACAGACTGTAACCCGGGCTGACAATTCACTCCCACCCCATTTACACAATCATCCCCAAGATCAAGTTCACCCCAAATATATTTTAATAAAACCCAGCTCTCTGCTGATACAACCAAGATCATCATTCTCCTCTTACTGCAGTATTTCAGCACAATGCTGAGAGGCTCGGGGTTTACCAAGATTACCCCCAGATCTATTTCTTGATCACTCGATCACAGCACTGTTTAATCCACTGATCGATAATAAACCACACTTAGTTGCTCCCACAACACTAAGTTTAATACCATTCAGAACAAAGCAGCCTGCTTAATTGGCAGTTCATTGCACCACTGGTGCATAGTGACAGCAGTGTGTTCTATCTAGAGAATGCATTGCAACAACTTGCCACAATTCCCTCGACAACATCTTTCAAACCTGCAACCGCTATCACCTACGAGTAGAAGGGCAGCAGACGTATGGGAGCATCACCATCTGCAAGTACCCCCTCAAATTACCCACCATCTTGAGTGCGAACAATATCGCTGTTCCTTCACTGTCACTGGTTCAAAACTAGAACGCGTTCCCAACAGCAATGTGCGTGTGCCTACACCACATGGACTGCAACAGTTCAAGAAGGTGGCTCATTATCACCTCCTTGGAGAAATAAATGTTAGCCTTGCCAGCAATGTACAAATCCCAGGAACAGATTATGAAGAAAAGATTTATTTTAATATATAATAATCAAATATATTCGAGTGACTGGTTTCTTGAGACTTTTCTATTTTGTTCCTTGCCAGGTTCCATCTGAAAAAATCCCTCGAGCTGGGAAGATTTTACGAAATGCGATACTGTCTCAAGCACCTCATATGATCCGAGATCGGAAATACCACTTAAAAACTTACAAGTGAGTATGGTGCTCATCATTTTGGAAATGAAATCTTTTTCATTCATTTCTGATGAAAGCTGGAAATAAGCAATGCCAATAAATTTAAATCTATTGTCAACATGTATGTCAGATGTACTACAGCAACAAGAGTAGAATGATACAAGTTCTCCTTCCCATTCCATGCTCTTTTTTCCCTTCAGTCACATTGACACAGGGAGCATCTGACTGGGGCTCCCCAGGAGGTGAGAAAAATGAGTGGAGACCTTGTATGTGACTCCTGTTTGAAGGGTGGCATTGCTGAAATTTGCAAGTGACACCCTACTGCTTGTTTCCTTGACTGCAAAAGGTGAATTGGGAGCCAAATTAGTTGGAAGGAGGGGGAAAATGGAAGAACTATGCACATTAAAGAAAAACAAATTGTATATTATTCTTTGAGAGCTCAATTTTCATATTTTTGATGCGGTACTAGCATTTCTAATGCTAAATTTGACTTGGTTTTAAAGGCTTTTACTTCAATACTTTTGCTGAGTTGAATAGCTTGTAGCTGAGATGACCATTCTCATTTGGCACCATGCAGTAAAGTACCTGAATCTCATTAATGGGTTTTGCCTCAGCGGTAATTATTTTATTTGCTGCTAAATGCAGGTTAACTGTGCTAACTTAACCATGTGGAAAGAAGTTTCAATTTATTTGCATATTTTTGTCATTGCACCAGCATCCGACACAGTGTGCTAGACAAAAGAAAGATTTATACCCGGCCATAGTTGGAGCTGTAGAAAACCTCAGGCTATAATCAGGCACTGGAGTGACTTGGGGCAGAGGCTCACTCAGTGGCAGCTTTTGCCTGACCTTCATCTGTGTGACAATTGCTATTGCATTAGAATGGCAACCGGGATTTGCTCACACATCATGCCCATCTAACTCTGTAACTAGCTCCACTTATACTGCCAAGAGCACCAAGATAAAGGGAAAAAACTGGAAATCTGCCAACTTAAATGTGGGATAATTGCAAATGAAAAGTTTATGTTGCTTGTGGTTTCCACTCATGGCAACGTTTTAGAC
The DNA here is from genome assembly GCF_964213995.1 of Mustelus asterias. Lineage (NCBI taxonomy): Eukaryota > Metazoa > Chordata > Chondrichthyes > Carcharhiniformes > Triakidae > Mustelus > Mustelus asterias. The sequence goes on from NC_135814.1 coordinate 54,864,463, forward strand.
TTGAGTTTGTCTGAAACTAAGCTACAGATAAGCGTCCTCATGCTTGTCAATTATAGCATTTAATTTTAAGGGCTATTTTAATGTAAGGATTTCATTTTTGAATTAGTGTCTTATCTTGGATAACATCTGAAATTATGTCCTCTTTTATCTAGACAGTGCTGTGTTGGCACAGAATTAGTGGACTGGATGATACAACAGACACCTTGTGTCCATTCCCGTGCACAGGCTGTAGGAATGTGGCAGGTACTTCTTGAGGAAGGAGTCATGAACCATGGTAACACAATTATCTGTTTTAATTACTGTGTCATTGATGTACTGTTAATAAATATATTTGGTTGCTTCACTTGGTTGATTATGGACTTTTATTAGGAGGGCAGCATGGTGGCGCAGTGATTAGCACTGCTGCCTCATAGTGCCAGGGACCCGATTCAATTCTGGCCTTGGGTGACTGTTTGTCTGTGTGGAGTTTACACATTCTCCCTGTGCCTATGTGGGTTTCCTCCGGGTGCTCCAGTTTCCTCTCTCAGTCCAAAGATGTGCAGGTTATATTGATTGGCCATGCTAAATTGCCCCTTAGTGTCCCAAGATGTGTATGTTAGGTGATTAGCGGGTTGGATATGTGGGGTTGCGGGATGGGTCTGGGTAGGATGCAGTATTGGAGAGTTGGTGCAGACATGATTCTATGATCTTATGGAGATGCATACAATACTAAATAGAATACATATGAAATTAGAGCGCTATTAAGCGATGACTGCAAATCAAGGGGCTAGGTACAAACAGGTAACAGGCATGTTCAAGGTTCGTATGGAGCACTTCGTGTGAATAGTGATTTATACCTGGAACAATTTTCAGGAGCAACAGAATAATCTCTAATCTTTCAAGAAAGCATTAGTGACTGTGCGGAGTTTGTCATTTTCTGTTGAAGGGTGAATTAGATGTGATGAAGGATTTTGCTCATCTACATTTATCTTACTGATCTTTGTGATGTTACTGAAAATCTGGTTGCTTAAAACAAATAATTTGTGTTCAGTTTTTTAAGAATAAATAATGGACTAGAAGACCGATTTTAATTTCTTTTAAATCATTGCTATCCTAGTGGACCAAGAGCACAATTTCCAGGACAAGTACCTGTTCTATCGTTTCCTTGATGACGAACAGGAAGAAGTCCTTGCACCCACAGATGAAGAGAAGAAAGAGTGTGAGGAGGAGCTCCAGGAAACCATGCTTTTCCTTTCTCAGATTGGGCCAGATGCCCATATGAGAATGATTTTACGAAAACCGTGAGTAAAATCAAATAAATTATGCCAACACATAATAGGTAGGTTAAAATTTAAAATGGAAATCTATTGCTTAATGTGTGGATGTCTGATTGCAATCTTAGTGTTATTTTGTTTGGGGATGATATATCAACATAAAACTCTAATGATTGTCTCATTTCCTATTTCACTTTGAGTTTAGTCATTTATCTCCATCAGAATAATCTTACATTTGTTGTAGTACTTGTGCAGATCAAATGTGTTTACTTTGGAAGCTTTGCAGGAGCCACTATTTTACAACATTATCCATGTTAGACCCTCATAAATGGGTGGACGACAGCGCTAATTTTACCAGGTTCACCACTCATCAGACGTTACATCCATTTCAGCTTTTCACCTTTTGCAGTTACATAAATTCAAACAGTGCCTTAGTATTTTGTAAAGCAGGGAATATTCAAAATGTATATTGTAAGTAGTACTAAACCTGAGTGAAGTACATATTGATCTGTTTGTGTTTATATAAAAAAAGTATGCATAACTAATGATTTAAACCAAATTGAGCTTTGAGATTGCGATGTGATGAAAGTCATGTCATGCTTCAAATGGTCTTCAGTTTCTTGAGGCAAAAACAGTAGGAAAGTGTTTCCATTGCCATGTGGTCTAACTAATGTGTTTTTGAATAAATTTACTTTTTAAGTTGTATTCTTTTTGTCTAATTCACAGGCCAGGCCAGAGGACAGCTGATGATTTAGAAATCATATATGAAGAGTTGTTACATATTAATGCCTTGTCTAAACTTTCTACCACAGTAAGCTCCATTCTTCTGATTTCTGTATATTGTTGTGATCCTAGACTTTACCCCAAAGTTTTTGATAAAATCCACTGAGAGATCAAAGTTTAAGATTCAAGACACTTGCCAAGAGATTAAAGCTGCAAGTTTCCATGACCATTTGAAATGCCATAGCGTACAAGGCTCAGTGCTGGAAAATGGGATTAAAATAGATATTTGTTTGATGACCGGCACAGACACACAGGGTTGAAGGGCCCCTTTTTAAGCAGTAAAACTCTGACTCTATTCCACGGGTTTTGAACAAACAAAATAAACTTTACTGTACAAGGTCAAAAAGATAAAACCATTTTCAATATCCACCCTGTCCTCTAACATTCAAGGTAACTGAAGTATATGAACTAACAGGAAAACTGTCGTCGAACACAACATCCTGTACAAGAAATAGCAAATACAACCAAGACAGATCCCGGTTTCTCAGCAATCCCCCCAGACGTCAGTAAACACTTGAGCCAACCAATTCCATTGAAACTCTGTTTCTCTCCTAACGGGCTTCAAATGTTTTACTTTTTGAAGATCAAACCTCCGAATTCCCACAAAACTGCTGCAACTCTGACTGCCTCATCAACTGTCCATCTCCTAGGGCTTCAATCTCGCCTCCTGAAACTCTGTTCCCTTGGATTTCCGAGCACTCTAACCTCTACTGGATGCAGTTTCATCTCTTTAATAGCTGGTTATCTTCACCATGCTAGCGCTGCTCCTGAATTTCACCAAGCTCCAAACTTCCCAGCTATACCAAGCTATAAATGGTTCCCATTTCTCTCTGAGCACCAATTTTTCCAACAGGGAGCCAATAATCTGACACTCTCCCACCCCCACCCAGAATTCTCATAGCCCAGAGCAACACTTCTGGAAGCTGCTAACAGGAGAACCTTTTTTGGTATGGAACTTTCCCCTGCTGTCCAACACTCACTCTCCCAGCACGCACACATAAGTTGAAACCATAGATATTTTATGAGCTCCACCCATTTCCATGATGATACTGAAGCTTATCTACCCATCGAATGTTAGTAGATATTCATTCATTGTGGGATCATGTACACTTTAAACATGAGTGAGAAAAAGTTACTGATTAACCTTGCTGACTTGAAACAAATGCTGGAGAGAAAGGAAATGCAGCACGGCTTGGACAATATTCAGGTTTGGGCTGACAAATGGCAAGTAACATTCATGCCACACAAGTGCCAGGTAATGACCACCTCCAGCGAGAGAGGATCTTACCATTGCCCCTTGACATTCAAAGGCATTACTATCACTGAGCACTCCACCATCAGCCTCCTGGGGGTTACCTTTGATCAGAAACGGAACTGACCAGTCATATAAATACTGGGGGGCTTTTCCCATTCTGCCCGTCACAGAAATTATAGTAGGTGGGACGTAGACCATACAAAGGTCCGTTGATCTCGGGTGGCATTTTCAGATTTTGGGGCGAGCACAGCTAGAAAATCCCACCCACTGTGCCTCCAAGAGCAAATAGGTGACTAGGAAAGCTGTAGCAATCTCCTAACTCCCCCACCTGTCCACCATCTAAAGACACAAATCAGGAGTGTGATGGAATACTCCCCATTTGCCTGGATGAGTGCAGTTCCAGCAACAATCCAGAAGCCAGACACCAACCAGGACAAAGTGGCCCACTTGATTGGCATCCCATCCACAACTGGTTCACAGTGTGTACCATCTACAAGATATACTGCAGGAATTTGCCAATGCTTCTTAGACAGCACCTTCCAAACCCACCTTGAAAACCAAGGGTGGCAAACATATGGAAACACTATTACCTTGAAGTTCCCCTCCAAGCCACTCACCATCCTGACCTAGAAATATAGCGCCGTTCCTTCATTATCACTGAGTCAAAACCCTGGAACTCTATCCCTAACTGTACTGTGGGTGTACCTACACCACATGGACTGCAGTGGTTCACGAAGGCAGATTCTCACCACCTTATCCAGGGCAATAAATGCTGGCCTAGCCAGTGATGCTCACAGGTTGTGTTAGGAGGTATATGCTTGGAATGTGTACCTCTTTAAATATAAAAGTTTAACGATTGGTTTCAGTTCTATACTTTGTCAACTGGTTGTCTCTTTCTTTCTCATCTTCTCTTCCCTCCTTTTCCTTTTCTGCTCCTGTTAGGGACCAGATCAGAAACTCCAAGGTATATTACGAAGTTAATCTAAATCCCAACTATTTTTGTTTTATTTTGGTACGAGCATAAGTTGTTTCGCTCTGTGATTCTATTGGCCTAATAGAAAGCTTTTATTAAAATAAATTTTATTTAAGAATACAGTTAAAATATAACAAAAAGAATTACCATAACTTCTACCAATTGAAATACTTAAACATGATAAGGTATAATTCTTAATTGCTAGCTATCTCTATAATTCCAATTTAAGCAATATCCCCACAGACATAAATCCCTCTTTAGAATCAGTTAGCATAAAACACATAGGCTCATGTGATTACTAGACTTGCAGCCCTTTAACACCACTGGATAGAGATACAGAAAGACACCACTGACTGCACCCCCCGCTGCCGGGAAACCCACTGAAGGGGGTGCACTGTCGGTGGGACCAGAAGATCCTGCCGACATGAACAGCCGTAAAATTCAGGCCAACACAAAGTTTACTCATGGATGTTTTTCAAATTGAAGTATTCAATGTTTTTAAAATCAGCTTAATAAAACTAGCGCTTGACTGCAGTTTGAGTCTTTCAGTGATTTTTTTAAAACTTGGTTTATTTCTAGGTGAAGCGAGAGCTTGCTGGTGTTTTGATATTTGAATCTCATGCCAAAGCAGGAACAGTTTGTAAGTATTGAACTAGTCTGAACGGTTTTAAGGGAGTAAATGTTAGACCTGTATCTGAAAGAAAAGTAAAAAAGACCTCTTAGGCCAAGTTTAAAAAGTTTTGCAAGGAGTTCAGTTGAATATCAATCCGCAAGATGTGATGTGAATGTATGGTCTGGTCAGCTAATTGTAAATAAAGAACAAAAAAGTGCTGGAAATATTTCAGTACAGAAGCATCTATGGAGTGAGAAACAGGGTTAACGTTCCAGGTGGATGACCTTTTGTCATCTAATCCTTTATAAACCTGTTTGAAAAATGACATCAAACCAACATTAATATTGCATACATTTCAAAATGTAATTAGTAGAATCAGATAGAGGTGATAAATATGTGAGTGATTAAGCATTGACATATACTGATTCACCATCAGACTGTGTACAGTTAGCATTTTCAGTATAGCATGTTAAAAGTGAACTGCCTTGACAGTTTTGTGCAGCTGAAATAGGATGATTGTTGCTTTCATATTTACAGTGTTTAATCAAGGAGAAGAGGGCACTTCATGGTATATTATCCTCAAGGGCACAGTGAATGTTGTCATCTATGGCAAGGTACAACTTTCAATTCATCAACTTTTATAGTGGTTGTGAGGAATCACAGACCTACACAATTATGATTCTGGGAATATTGAAACGAGATTAAGTGAGCACTCATCAAGGTCATACAAGTTGTTTCTGGGATGTTATATTTTGAATTTTGTTATATCTATTAAAACTGAGAAGATGTGTACAATCTTGTTCATGCCCATCTTGTATATAATTAACTGTAGTAGATTTATAATCATTTTAATTCCCTGCAGCAATTAAAATGTAAATGAACCTCATACTTTCGCATCACGATTTACTAGGTATTTAAGGCACCCTTTCATTAAATATAAAAGGAATTCAGGAAAGAAGTATATAATTCTTAGCAGTAACAGTGAAGGTTTGTAAATTGTTTGGCTGAAGTGACTTTAATCTGACCCATTATTGCAGGGAGTGGTCTGTACATTACATGAAGGGGATGATTTTGGGAAGTTGGCTCTGGTGAACAATGCTCCAAGAGCAGCCTCCATAGTGCTTCGTGAAGATAATTGTCATTTTCTACGGGTCGATAAGGAAGATTTTAACAGAATCCTTCGAGTAAGAGGCTTTCTGATACAAGCATACATTCAGAATCTTGTTGACTGAAAAGTTATTTGTTTTTGTGAAGGCATTTACAAGTGTCTCATATGGTATTTGGAAAATGTATTCACATGCTTTGAAAGATTCAGAAAATAATGAACCATGATGTTACATAATTTCAGTAATTAGGTTATTGTGGATAAAATGCCCCATGTTATTTGAAAGCATTCTTACTGAATACCAAACCTCTGGTTTCAAGAAAGCAAGCGTTTTAATTTTGACATGTGGTTTCTAACACAAGAAAGTTTTGTAATGTTTACCCTGAGTATTTTGCAGCAACAGAGTTCATGTTTTGCTCAAAAGAAATCTCCAAGCTTTAAAACAAAATTGTGGTTTTTGTAATTTTTTAAAGGAATAAAGGGATAGCACGGCTGTTTGGAATCCTGACAATGTTGGGGAGAGATTGATCTGTTCTTTTAAAATACTTTCAATAACTCTTTGAAAAATGAACAAAATGTTCAGGCAAGACTGGGTGTACTTTACAGCATCAAGCAGCTGTAATTTTTTTTAAAATTTCGTGAATACAAGAAAATATATACTTAATATGCATTAGTCAGTGGAGAACCTTAATTGAAAGTTAGTGCCAAATAGACTTAAACAAAAAGCAGAAGGAAAATTGATGGCATTTATGATTTCAATGGAAAAGAAGATTAGATGGTTTCCAATAATGGGCACCCAACCCAGATTACCAGTTTTACGCTCCAGCAGTAAGGTGAGAATTACTACCCTTGTATTTAGAACCACAGAACTGGCCAGGTATTCATACCAATGTGGGAATCTTGCAAACCTAAAATATATTTCTGACTTGCCTATTACAAATTTTATTGGCATTGTGGCAAACGCTGGGCAGGATTTTCCAGTCCTTCCCAGCAATGGGATTTTCCAGTCCTGCCGAAGTCAACCACTTGTGGTGGGTTACCCAGCAGCAGGGCAGGTGAGCCATGGAAAACCCATAGGACACAATCTTATGAAAAAAAATTCTAGGTGCCAAACGAGCGAGAAAACGGGAGAGTTTCAGTGGGCGAGTTAAAGGGATGGACGTATTAGTGAGAGGTAACATGGTTTTATGAAGGGGAGGTCGTGTCTCACAAACTTGATTGAGTTTTTCGAGGAAGTGACGAAGATGATTGATGAGGGTAGGGCAGTGGATGTTGTCTACATGGACTTCAGTAAGGCCTTTTACAAGGTCCCTCATGGCAGACTGGTGCAGAAGGTGAAGTCGCATGGGATCAGAGGTGAGCTGGCAAGGTGGATACAAAACTGGCTCGGTCAAAGAAGACAGAGGGTAGCAGTGGAAGGGTGTGTTTCTGAATGGAGGGCTGTGACAAGTAGTGTTCCTCAGGGATCAGTGCAGGGACCTTTGCTGTTTGTAATATATATAAATGATTTGGAGGAAAATGTAACTGGATTGATTAGTAAGTATGCGGACGACACAAAGGTTGATGGATTTGCGGATAGCGATGAGGACCATCAGAGGCTACAGCAGGATATAGATCAGTTGGAGACTTGGGCGGAGAGATGGTAGATGGAGTTTAATCCGGACAAATGTGAGGTAATGCATTTTGGAAGGTCTAATACAGATAGGAAATATACAGTAAATGGCAGAACCCTTAAGAGTATTGATAGGCAAAGGCATCTGGGTGTACAGGTACACGGGAAACTGAAAGTGGCAACGTAGGTGGAGAAGGTAGTCAAGAAGGCATATGGCATGCTTGCCTTCATCGGCCAGGGTATTGAGTTTAAAAATTGGCAAGTCATGTTGCAGCTTTATAGAACCTTAGTTAGGCCACACTTGGAATATAGTGTTCAATTCTGGTCGCCACACTACCAGAAGGATGTGGAGGCTTTGGAGAGGGTACAGAAAAGATTTACCAGGATGTTGCCTGGTATGGAGGGTATTAGCTATGAGGAGAGGTTGGAGAAACTTGTTCTCACTAGAGCGACGGAGGTTGAGGGGCGACTTGATAGAAGTCTACGAGATTATGAGGGGCATGGACAGAGTGGATAGTCAGAAGCTTTTTCGCAAGGTGGAAGAGTCAGTTACTAGGGGGCATAGGTTTAAGGTGCGAGGGGCAAGGTTTAAAGGAGATGTATGAGGCATATTTTTTACACAGAGAGTAGTGGATGCCTGGAACTCGTTGCCAGGGGAGGTAGTGGAAGCGGATACGGTAGTGACTTTTAAGGGGTGTCTTGACAAGTACATGAATGAGATGGGAATAGAGGGATATGGTCCCCGGAAGGGTAGGGGGTTTTAGTTAAGTCAGGCAGCATGGTCGGTGCAGGCTAGGAGGGCTGAAGGGCCTGTTCCTGTGCTGTAATTTTCTTTGTTCTTTGTTCTTTGAGTTTGAAAATGCAATCTTAGGACACTCCGTCGGGAGGGTGGGGTTGCAGAGCCTAAGATCGCCAGTGAAGCTGGCTGCAGACTGCTTGGGGTGCCATTGGGCAGGTGTCCAATCTCCAAGTGAGTTGCCCTATGGGCACTGCCTGGCCATGCTAATAATGTCAATATTTAAATCAGCTTTGCACTCTTTCGAAGCCATCTCGCTGGCAAAACAGTGCCGGTAAGATTGCGTGAGGCGAGAAACCGGGCATGAACCCAACTTTCGGCCTCTCTCGCAATCTTACCAGCTTGCTGCGCTGATCGACCGATGTGGCAAGCCGGTAAGATCACGGCTGTAGACTTTGGCGAGACAGGCAGATCCCATCGGCAGCCAATGGCTTGCTGTGTCCAAGCTGAAAAATCCCTGCCAATATTTTTGAATTGTGCTAAACAGCACATTGATTTTTTGCAGTACTCCTTGATTTGTAAAATCTAATATATACAGACTAAATTATTCGTTATCTTCTGTGCTTCGTGAGAGTGACCACCCAACATGAGGGGTTAGGGGTTGAGGAATCCCTTCCACATATGTTTATGTCACTGAATACCCTGGAATAAATGTAATGGATTAGTCACATTTTATGCTGTAGTTTTGACATTAAATAAAGGGCAAGCCCACAGCTCGCCAAAGAGTGATTCGTGCTGATCATTATCTGCAGCAAGATTATTGTCTGCTCCATACATTTTCTTAAACTGTTATAAATCCAAAGCAATATTTTTAGAAGTACAGAGTGTGCTGAATTAAAAAGCTTTTCACCAGAGGAAAATGTATTTAACTATTTAGCAGCTAACCTGTAGCATTACTTTTTCATTAAGTTTTAACACAAATCACATGTCTTGCATGCTTTGTAATAGAGTAGCAAGCTGCTAGTAAATGATCAATATTAAAAGACCAAAAATGACTAGTTAAATTGGGCAATAGGTAAGGAATACTTTTCAGTTAGGGGGAAAAAAGAATTCATTTTGACAGACATTTTTCCTTCTGCCTTCACCATCAGGATGTTGAGGCGAATACAGTAAGACTCAAAGAACATGGACAAGACGTATTGGTTTTAGCAAAGATCCCAATGGGTAAAGGAGCTTCCAATCAGGGAAGCACGCAGATACAATACAAGTAAGTTTTTCATACCATTACATTTTATGTTACTTGGGGTCTAATGTTGGCGAAAGTTGTTCAAGCATCAATGTGTGCTGCTGTGAATGCCTGAGAGATTGGGCAGAATTCTCCCAATTTTGAGACTACATGCCACGTCAGAGGCGCAAAATCCTCCAGCCCCAACGTCATTAATTATGCACCCAGTTGATTCATGCTGTAGTCAGTGGTGGGGAAGTCCTGGATGGCATGTCGTCCACTGTCGTGCCTGGGCGTCCAACATCACTGTTGAAGAAAGAAGGTCGACTTCCTGAAAATTAAGGTGAATCTCCAGGAACGTTCTGAGGCTGGTCCTCAAGGACACTACACCTAATCTGGAAGGCCCAACAGCAGATGCACACCCAATCCATTATTATGGGTCTTCCAGGATTGCAGGGAGCCTCCATCCTAAATTCCAGAGGTAGCCCCGGGCTTTGTTCAGTTGTATCCTGGCATCTGCTTGTCACATTATATGAACGTGTTCCATGTCAGAATTTTTTCCCACCAGCATCGCAGAGAATTTGGCTTGGGGTCTGACTTTCAGTTACACCAGCGGAAGATCCCGTGGTAAATTCATGCTGGTGTGGAGCTTATTCCTGACCCTGCCGCCATGATCTTCCACCACACCCACCACCAAACACACCAGAGAATTCTGTCCACTATTTCAGTTCATCACTGCCTCAGTTTCACCATTATAGGAAAGGAGCGGGAACAGTGCAGTGACGGTGAAGTAACGGTAGAATAAAAGGAGACTATTTTCTTATTGTGTCCCTCCAAAGCACTTGCTGCACAGCTTAAAATAACAATGATTATGGCCTTTTTAGTGGGATAGCCAATCAGTGTGTAATAGGAGGGTTTAATTCTGTCAAAAGTAATTAAGATGTGATCAATTATAGTGTAGAATTTGACATCTTGCTCTTTTTACCTAGTCCAGGATTTTATAATCATTATTTTGAATTGGCTCCTATTTCTGATGTCACTTATGGCAGTTGCATGTTTTATACCATACGAACAAATTAAATTCAGCTAATTACTGTCTAAGTCAACATCTTGATTTTAATGATTCCTTTCTTTAATTATCTTGATAATCTGTTTAGTCCTTTTTTAACGGGAGGTTAATTATAAAGTCCACAGTAATTTAAACTACATTTTCTGTGATTAATCAAGTCATTTTTTCATCTCTCCAGATACACTGTGATGGCAGGAACTCCGGAAAAAATATTAGAACATTTTCTGGAAACCATACGGCCGGATTTGCCTGCTAATGAAACAACAGGTCCCATTTTTAACACAACAAATACATAAATTTAACTGGTTTCATGTTGCTGCTTTTCAATCTTGACTTCATGTAGGAATGTGGTTCGGATTTCTAATATTTTTAGTACGTTTTATGGTTAAATAAATTAAAGGTCATTGTTATATCAAAATTGCCATGTCTATTTTAAAAAACCACTAAAATTATCATCTCCTGATTTTTTTTTTTCTTCCTATCGGAAATCTCATTCTTTCCATTTATTGTAATGGATCTTTCATCCAGGTAATAGATTATTTTCTTTGATATGTTCCACATTTCTAAATTAAGTACCATGAATGTTCTGTGTTTCAGTCTTAACTTGGCTGTTACTTAGCACCATTGCTTCTGAGACAGAAGGTTCAAGCCCTACCTGAGACTGGGGGTCATAAGGGGGAGGCAGTGGTATTGTCACTGAACTAGTAATCCAGAGACCCAGGGTAATGCTCTGGGACCTACGTTCAAATCTCACCACAACAGATGGTGAAATTTGAATTAAATAAAGATCTGGAATTCAAAGTCTAGCGATGACCATGAAACCATTATCGATTATTGTAAAAACCCATCTGGTTCACTCATGTCCATACTTGGTCTGGTC